>NW_027456305.1:0-21973 GCF_040206685.1 Ascaphus truei
TGTCACCCTGCCCCCATCACTCTGTCTCTGTGTCCCTGTCACCCCTGTCCCCATCACTCTGTCTCTGTGTCCCTGTCACCCTGTCCCCATCACTCTGTCTTTGTGTCCTGTCACCCTGTCCCCATCACTCTGTCTCTGTGTCCTGTCACCCTGTCCCCATCACTCTGTCTTTGTGTCCCCTGTCACCCTGTCCCCATCACTCTGTCTCTGTGTCCCTGTCACCCTGTCCCCATCACTCTGTCTCTGTGTCCCTGTCACCCTGTCCCCCATCACTCTGTCTCTGTGTCCCTGTCACCCTGTCCCCATCACTCTGTCTCTGTGTCCCTGTCACCGCGTGCGAACGAAATATCAATTGTGCAGATACGACACGCGTATAATCGCAGTGTGTCATGTTGTGCAGATACGACACGCGTATAATCGCAGTGTGTCATGTTGTGCGGATACGACACGCGTATAATCGCAGTGTGTCATGTTGTGCGGATACGACACGCGTATAATCGCAGTGTGTCATGTTGTGCAGATACGACACGCGTATAATCGCAGTGTGTCATGTTGTGCAGATACGACACGCGTATAAACGCAGTGTGTCATGTTGTGTAGATACGACGCGTATAATCGCAGTGTGTCATGTTGTGCAGATACGACACGCGTATAATCGCAGTGTGTCATGTTGTGCAGATACGACACGCGTATAATCGCAGTGTGTCATGTTGTGCAGATACGACACGCGTATAATCGCAGTGTGTCATGTTGTGCAGATACGACACGTGTATAATCGCAGTGTGTCATGTTGTGCGGATACGACACGCGTATAAACGCAGTGTGTCATGTTGTGCAGATACGACACGCGTATAATCGCAGTGTGTCATGTTGTGCTGATACGACACGTGTATAATCGCAGTGTGTCATGTTGTGCGGATACGACACGCGTATAATCGCAGTGTGTCATGTTGTGCGGATACGACACGCGTATAATCGCAGTGTGTCATGTTGTGTGGATACGACACGCGTATAATCGCAGTGTGTCATGTTGTGCTGATACGACACGCGTATAATCGCAGTGTGTCATGTTGTGCGGATACGACACGCGTATAATCGCAGTGTGTCATGTTGATCATGTTGCGGATACGACACGCGTATAAACGCAGTGTGTCATGTTGTGCTGATACGACACGCGTATAATCGCAGTGTGTCATGTTGTGCGGATACGACACGCGTATAATCGCAGTGTGTCATGTTGTGCGGATACGACACGCGTATAAACGCAGTGTGTCATGTTGTGACAATTACAATTTCTTTTTTTTGTTTCAATATTTTTTTATTATTTTGCTTAAATAAATTAACATCTTACTTACATTTACAATTTTGATAAAGGAATAATATTTATTCCTCTATCTTAGTAAAAACAATTATCTTCATAACAGTTTTTCTTTACCATTTTCTGTATGTTGCAAATCAATATATAAATCTCTTTGGATTCTTTTCATTTCAAATTATTTTTATTATTGTTATTTCCTCGTCTCTTTTACCTTTTAGCCCTTAAGCGTTCCCTCCCCTCCCCATTCCCTCCCTCCCCTCCCCATTCCCTCCCTCCCCCCCTTCCCATTCCCTCCCTCCCGTTCCCATCCCTCCCCTTCCCATTCCCTCCCCTTCCCATTCCCTCCCCTTCCCATTCCCTCCCTCCTCTTCCCTCCCCTTCCCATTCCCTCCCTCCTCTTCCCTCCCCTTCCCATTCCCTCTCCCTTCCCATCCCTCCCCATTCCCTCCCCTTCCCATTCCCTCCCTCCCCTTCCCATTCCTTCCCATTCCCTCCCCTTCCCATTCCCTCCTTCCCCTTCCCTCCCCTTCCCTCCCCTTCCCTCCCTCCCCTTTCCCTTCCCCTCCTTCCCTCCCTCCCCTTCCCTCCCTCCCCTTCCCTCCCTTTCCCTCCCTTTCCCTCCCTTTCCCTCCCTCCCCTTCCTCCCCCTTCCCTCCCCTTTCCCTCCCCTTCCCATTCCCTCCCCTTCCCATTCCCTCCCCTTCCCATTCCCTCCCCTTCCCATTCCCTCCCTCCCCTTCCCCTTCCCATTCCCTCCCGTTCCCATTCCCTCCCTCCCGTTCCCTCCCCTTCCCATTCCCTCCCTCCCCTTCCCATTCCCTCCCCTTCCCATTCCCTCCCTCCCCTTCCCATTCCCTCCCCATTCCTTGCCCTTCCCATTCCCTCCCCTTCCTTCCCATTCCTTCCCATTCCCTCCCTTCCCATTCCCACCCTCCCCTTCCCATTCCCTCCCCATTCCCTGCCCTTCCCATTCCCTCCCCTTCCCATTCCCTCCCCTTCCCATTCCTTCCCATCCCCCTCCCCATTCCCTCCCCTTCCCATTCCCTCCCCTTCCCCATTCCCTCCCTCCCCTTCCCATTCCCTCCCCTTCCCTTCCCATTCCCTCCCCTTCCCATTCCCTCCCTCCCCTTCCCATTCCCTCCCCTTCCCCCCATTCCCTTCCCATTCCCTCCCCTTCCTATTCCTCCCCTTCCCATTCCCTCCCTCCCCATCCCATTCCCTCCCCCCCATCCCATTCCCTCCCCCCCATCCCATTCCCTCCCCCCCATCCCATTCCCTCCCCCCCATCCCATTCCCTCCCCTTCCCCCCATTCCCTCCCATTCCCATTCCCTCCCCTCCCCCCCCATTCCCATTCCCTCCCCTTCCCATTCCTTCCCTCCCATTCCCATTCCTTCCCATTCCCTCCCCTTCCCATTCCCTCCCCTTCCCATTCCCTCCCCTTCCCATTCCCTCCCCTTCCCATTCCCTCCCTCCCCTTCCCATTCCCTCCCTCCCCTTCCCATTCCCTCCCCTCCCCTTCCCATTCCCTCCCTCCCCTTCCCATTCCCTCCCTCCCCTTCCCATTCCCCTCCCCTTCCCATTCCCTCCCTCCCCTTCCCATTCCCTCCCTCCCCTTCCCATTCCCCTCCCTCCCCTTCCCCCCATTCCCTCCCCTTCCCCCCATTCCCTCCCCTTCCCCCCATTCCCTCCCCTTCCCATTCCCTCCCCTTCCCATTCCCTCCCCTTCCCATTCCCTCCCCTCCCCATTCCCTCCCCTCTCCCCTCCCTCCCCATTCCCTCCCTCCCCTTCTCTCCCTCCCCTTCCCATTCCCTCCCTACCCTTCCCTCCCTACCCTTCCCATTCCCTCCCTGCCCTTCCCATTCCCTCCCCTCCCCTTACCCATTCCCTCCCTATCCTTCCCATTCCCTCCCTACCCTTCCCATCCCTCCCCTTCCCATTCCCTCCCTCCCCTTCCCCTCCCTCCCCTTCCCATTCCCTCCCTCCCCTTCCCATTCCCTCCCTCCCCTTCCCATTCCCTCCCTCCCCTTCCCATTCCCTCCCCTTTTTGTATTGTATTGTATGTCTTTATTTATATAGCGCCATTAATGTACATAGCGCTTCACAGCGGTAATACATGTGGTAATCAAATAAATAACAGATAATATAAGTAACAGATCATGGGAATAAGTGCTTTAGACAAACATAACATTAAGGAAGAGGGGTCCCCTGCCCCGAGGAGCTTACAGTCTAATTGGTAGGTAGGGAGAACGTACAGAGACAGTAGGAGGGAGTTCTGGTAAGTGCGTCTGCAGGGGGCCAAGCTTTATGTATCGTGTGTTCAGAATATCCACAGTGCTATTCATATGCTTCTTTAAGCAAGTGTGTCTTAAGGTGAGTCTTAAAGGTGGATAGAGAGGGTGCTAGTCGGGTACTGAGGGGAAGGGCATTCCAGAGGTGTGGGGCAGTCAGTGAGAGAGGTTTAAGGCGGGAGAGGGCTTTAGATACAAAGGGGGTAGAGAGAAGACATCCTTGAGCGTAACGCAAGAGTCGGGATGGTGCATAGCGAGAAATTAGGGCTGAGATGTAAGGAGGGGCAGAGGAGGGTATAGTGAGATATTAGGGTGAGATGTAAGGAGGGGCAGAGGAGGGTATAGTGAGATATTAGGGTGAGATGTAAGGAGGGGCAGAGGAGGGTATAGTGAGATATTGGGGTGAGATGTAAGGAGGGGCAGAGGAGGGTATAGTGAGATATTAGGGTGAGATGTAAGGAGGGGCAGAGGAGGGTATAGTGAGAAATTAGGGCTGAGATGTAAGGAGGGACAGAGGAGGGAATAGTGAGATACTAGGGTGAGATGTAAGGAGGGGCAGAGGAGGGTATAGTGAGATATTAGGGTGAGATGTAAGGAGGGGTAGAGGAGGGTATAGTGAGATATTAGGGGGAGATGTAAGGAGGGGCAGAGGGGGGTATAGTGAGATGTAAGGAGGGGCAGAGTAGTGTAAAGCTGTAAAAGTGAGGAGAAGAATGGAGTGTGAGATGTGGGATTTGATCGGAAGCCAGGAGAGGGATTTCATGAGGGGGGATGCGGAGACAGATCTAGGAAAGAGTAGAGTGATTCTGGCAGCAGTGTTTAGGATAGATTGTAGGGGAGACAGGTGAGAGGCAGGAAGGCCGGACAGCAGGAGGTTACAGTAATCCAGACGGGAGAGAATGAGGGCCTGAGTCAGAGTTTTAGCAGTCGAGCAGCAGAGGAAAGGGCGTATCTTTGTTATATTGCGGAGGAAAAAGCGACAGGTTTTAGAAATGTTTTGAATGTGAGGGGCGAATGTGAGAGAGGAGTCGAGTGTGACCCCTAGGCAGCGTGCTTGGGCTACTGGGTGGATGATCGTAGTTCCAACAGTAATGTGGAAGGAGGTAGTAGGGCCAGGTTTGGGAGGAATTATGAGGAGCTCTGTTTTAGCCATGTTGAGTTTAAGGCGTCGGAGGGCCATCCAGGATGATATAGCAGAGAGACATTCAGAAACTTTGGTCTGTACAGCAGGTGTAAGGTCGGGTGTTGAAAAGTATATTTGTGTGTCGTCAGCATAGAGGTGATAATTAAATCCAAAAGATGTTATTAGGTCACCTAGAGAGTGTGTACAGAGAAAAGAGGAGAGGTCCCAGGACAGAGCCCTGGGGTACCCCCACAGAGAGATCAATAGAGGAGGAGGAGGTGTTAGCAGAAGAGACACTGAAAATACGATGGGAGAGGTAGGATGAGATCCAGGATAGAGCTTTACCAAGAGTATGGAGAATGTGAAGGAGAAGAGGGTGGTCCACGGTGTCAAATGCTGCAGAGAGGGTGAGTAATATGAGCAGAGTATAATGACCTCTGTCTTTGGCAGCATGGAGGTCGTCAGTTATTTTAGTGAGGGCTGTTTCCGTGGAGTGAGCAGTGCGGAAGCCAGATTGTAGAGGTTCTAGGAGAGAATAGGTGGTGAGAAAATGGAGCAAGCGAGAGAATACAAGACGTTCAAGGAGTTTAGAGGCAAAAGGCAAGGAGGGAGACAGGTCGATAGTTAGAAAGACAGGTAGGGTCAAGCTTGCTGTTTTTGAGTAATGGTATGACTGTTGCATGTTTGAAAGGAGGATGGAAAGGTTCCAGAGCAGAGGGAGGAGTTAAAAATGTGTGTGAGCATAGGGATTATAGTAGGAGCAAGAGGTTTTAGGAGATGGGAGGGAATGGGGTCAAGAGGGCAAGTGGTAGAGGGAGAAGTGGCAATCAACAGCGACACATCCTCCTCTGAGACAGTGGAAAAAGAGTCAAGGAAGGCAGGAGGAGAGTTAGGAAGAGGTGTAGGATGGGAGGAAGAAACAGAGGGGATGTTCTGACATATGGATTCCACCTTTTCCTTAAAATAGTCAGCAAAGTCCTGAGCGGAGATGGAGGAAGGAGAAGCCGCTGAGGGTGGTTTGAGTAGAGTATCAAAGACAGAGAACAGTCGGCGTGGGTTAGACTTGTGCATGTTGATTAGTGCAAAAAAGTAGGTTTGTTTAGCCTGTGAGAGGGCAGAGTTGAAACAGGATAGCATAAATTTGTAGTGAAGGAAGTCTGCGAGAGTGTGAGACTTCCTCCAGAGGCGTTCAGAGGAACGAGTGGAGGAACGCAGCATGCGCGTGTGGGAATTTAGCCAGGGTCTAGGGTTAGAAGGGCGAGGGCGGCAGAGAGAAAGTGGGGCATGTAGATCAAGAGAGGAGGACAAGGCAGAGTTGTAGTTCCTGACCAGGTTGTCGGGGTCTGTAGCAGAGCTGAGAGAGGAGAGGGAGGAGCGTAAAGTGGAATCAAAGTCAGGTAAGTGAATAGAGCGCAGGTTTCTGCAGAACCGGGGTGTAGATGGAGGTGGAGAAGGGGAGAAGCGAGATAGAGAGAATGAGATGAGATGATGGTCAGAGAGAGAGGAAAAGGGGAAATGAAGAAATCGGAGAGAGAGAAGTTCTTAGTGAAAACCAGGTCTAAGTAGTGGCCATCCTTGTGGGTGCTGGCTGCAGTCCACTGTTGAAGGCCAAAAGAAGAGGTTAGAGAAAGAAAGCGGGAAGCCCAAGGGAGAGAGGCGTCATCAATGTGGCAATTGAAGTCCCCAAGGAGAAGAACAGGGGAGTCTGAGGAGAGGAAGAAAGAGAGCCAGGATTCAAAGTGAGAGAGAAAGGCAGAAGGGGGATGAGTAGAGGTAGGTGGGCGATAGATGACCGCCACATGAACAGGGAGCGGAGAGAAAATCTGGACAGTGTGAGCCTCAAAGGAGGGAAAAGCAAGAGAGGGGGGAATAGGAAGGGTTCGGTAACGGCAGAGAGAGGAGAGCAGGAGCCCCACGCCTCCACCCCTGTCATCAAGGCGCGGAGTGTGGGAGAAGGAAAGGCCACCATAAGAGAGGGGCAGCTTCCAGAGCAGAGTCAGACTGAGTGAGCCAGGTCTCAGTTATAGCAAAGAGAAGCAGGGAGTGAGAGAGAAAGAAGTCATGCACAGAGAGGAACTTGTTAGAGAGGGAGCGAGCATTCCAAAGGGCACAGGAGAAAGGGAGAGAGGAGGGAGGGTGGCAGGGGATGGGAGAGAGGAGGGAGGGTGGCAGGGGATGGGGGAGAGAAGGGAGGGTGGCAGGGGATGGGGAGAGAGGAGGGAGGGTGGCAGGCGATGGGGAGAGAGGAGGGAGGGTGGCAGGGGATGGGGAGAGAGGAGGGAGGGTGGCAGGGGATGGGTATGAGGTTGGAGGGGTTGACACCAAAAGGAGTAGAGGTTGCAATTGGCAGGCGAGGACGAGCGCATGTAGGAATAAGACAGGGACCAGGATTGGGAGAGATATCCCCAGAAGCGAGGAGAAGCATGGATAGAAAGAGAATGTGTGAGGATGATTTGTAGGGGTGTGTTTTAGTGCAGGGGGTATAGCTGTAGGGGTGTGTTTTAGTGCAGGGGGTATAGCTGTAGGGGTGTGTTTTAGTGCAGGGGGTATAGCTGTAGGGGTGTGTTTTAGTGCAGGGGGTATAGCTGTAGGGGTGTGTTTTAGTGCAGGGGATATAGCTGTAGGGGTGTGTTTTAGTGCAGGGGATATAGCTGTAGGGGTGTGTTTTAGTGCAGGGGGTATAGCTGTAGGGGTGTGTTTTAGTGCAGGGGGTATAGCTGTGTGGGTGTCAGAGGACGCAGGTAAGAAAGGAGTTCATGTGAACTGAGAAGTGGTGAAGGAAGGAGAGATGGAGATATATGAATAGAGTTAGAGACATACTGAGGCTGGTAAAAAGAAGTGCATAATTTGAGAAGAAGTGAAGTCACAGCAAATATAAATGGTGAAGGCAGCATCACAGCAGTAATGATGCAGTCTAGTATAGATGATTTCCTCCTTTCCAGCGTAGGTCAAATGCAGGAATCAGGGCCAGATGGGGTGTGCACTTCTTCCTCACTTCTTTAGAACTTCCTTTTAAACTTCAGTTGCTCAGTAGTCCTGCCACTTATAATGGGCCACTTGGATATGGGCTGCAAGCAGACTAGCTGTTCTGACTGGGGTTATATGGGCCTAAAAAGTCACCTGACAGTGTGGTTCTGTCTGCTTAATTAGCACATCTGAGGCACATTCAAACAGATGGTTTTCTACACAGGGTGTTCCCTGCCTAGGTGGCAACCCTTAATTTGATTAGGGGTAAACAGAAAACAGCATTCAAATATGGTTTTCAACTAGCATTGGATCACCCCTCCCCATTCCCTTCCCCTCCCCCTTCCCCCTTCCCCCCCCCTCCCCCTCCCCCTCCCCCTTCCTCTCTTCTCTGGCCCCATCTTTATCCCTTTTTCTTTATCTTTTCTATGTTAAAAAATTAAAATAATTTGACAAATAGAATTTCAGAGAAATTAGCGGCCATACAAATGGAAATATAAAAACTAGAAAATGTCAAAATGCAAAACCTACAGAAAAATGTATATAAGGACAGAAGATGCTCTCCAGATCCCCCACCAGATCCCCCACCAGATCCCCCACCAGATCTCCCACATGGGGATCGGAGGAAATGATATTTACACGCTCAGTTTTCTTCGGGTGTACATTTGCTGAACTGAAGCTGTTCAGGACTGTATCCCAGCTCTGGGTGTGTGTTATATTGTGTGTGTGTGTCTGTGCTGGGTGTGCGTGTGTCTGTGTTGCGTTGTGGGTGTGTTGCACTGTGTGTGTGTCTGTGTACGTCTTGTGGGTCTGTGTGTAATAATAACTTTCTTTATATAGCGCTTTTCTCCCAATGGGACACACACACACACACACACACACACACACAGTTACACAAAGGGTAAAGGAAAGATGCAACGCAGGAGGGGAATGCAGCTATGAAATATCGGACAGGTTGTGGTTCATTAGTGAAATGCCTGGGTAAACAGGTATGTGTACATGTGCTGTGTGTGTTGTGCCGGTGTGTATGTGTGTCATGACATTTGCAGGAAATGTGTCATGTTACCGGCTTCTCAGAGAATTTGCCTGTTACATGAGGAGGGACACACAAGTGCACACTCCCAGAATCCCTTGCTGCAGTGGGAGCACTGCATGCTGGGGGATAATGGTGAAAGGCAGGGCTGCATGTTATTTCCCAGAATCCCTTGCTGCAGTGGGAGCACTGCATGCTGGGGGATAACGGTGAAAGGTGGGGCTGCATGTCATTTCCCAGAATCCCTTGCTGCGGTGGAAGCACTGCATGCTGGGGGATAATGGTGAAAGGCGGGGCTGCATGTCATTTCCCAGAAACCCTTGCTGCAGTGGGAGCACTGTATGCTGGGGGATAATGGTGAAAGGCGGGGCTGCATGTCATTTCCCAGAAACCCTTGCTGCAGTGGGAGCACTGTATGCTGGGGGATAATGGTGAAAGGCAGGGCTGCATGTCATTTCCCAGAGTCCCTTGCTGCAGTGGGAGCACTGTATGCTGGGGGATAATGGTGAAAGGCAGGGCTGCATGTCATTTCCCAGAAACCCTTGCTGCAGTGGGAGCACTGTATGCTGGGGGATAATGGTGAAAGGCGGGGCTGCAGACCTGTCTAAGACATGTGAATGTGCTCACAAGTGATATTTTTATTTGAGATTATATATATATATATATATATATATATATATACAGTGGTTGACAAATCACCAAAAAATCTACTCGCCACCTAGTACCAAACGTGTGCTGCTTGGGCCAATATTTACTCGCCCGGGGGTTAAATCCACTCGCCCGGGGCGAGCAAATGTATAGGTTTGTCGAACACTGTATATGTATATGTATATATATATATATATATATTCATGTAGAGGTATCAGTACCGTGTTAGCCGAGCTTCAATAATCAAAAAATAAATAGATGATACCGTTCTGTGGCTAACGAAATAAAAGCATTTCGTTAGCCACAGAACGGTATCATCTATTTATTTTTTGATTATATATATATATATATATATATATATATATATATATATATATATACATATATATATATACATACACACACACACACATATATATATATATATATACAAAATCAGAGGAGGGTTCACCTGTTCCTCCAGCAATGTCGTGTACCTCATCATGTGCATGAAATGCCCAGGGGGCTGCTACTACATAGGTGAGACAGGACAGGGGCTAAACAAGAGAATGAACCTGCATCGCCACAGCATCACCCGCGGAACAAGAGACAGTCCTGTTGGCGAACATTTCTCTGACTCTGGCCATAAGATGAACGATCTGAGGGTTGCCATACTCAAAGGTAATCTTAAAACCCCGAAAGAGAGACGGTTGCATGAATACAAATTTATGCAACTGTTCGGGACACTTAGCAGTGGCCTAAACAGAGATCGAAATTTTATGAGTCATTACTGACACTAGCGAACTCTCTTCCCATGAGCGCTAAAGGCCATGTCTGTACATACTGTGCTATATGTATGCACACACAGCTGTCTCTCACACATACTAATACTCCTTATTTTTCCATCCATATACACCAATAGGGACCACATAGTATCCACACACACTTTTAGTTGTGCTACAAACTCTCACATTTCCACACCCACCCACACCATTTATATCCCTCTCACTCCACACACACCTTGTGTAGAGCACTGTTTATACTGTGGGCTCTCCATTCATTTTTATTCACACTGATACACATACACACTCTTTCTTCACTTGCTTTCAGTTACCCTTTGACACCTCTAGCCATAAAACACATCCACACCGGGGGAAGGAGAAGCACAGATAACATTCCAAGAGACACTGTTTTCAAGTTATCCTTGCTTCATTCATTGTAACATCGCCGGAAGAAGAGATCAGTGTATCTCGAAAGCTCGCACAAATAAAAGCATTTCGTTAGCCACAGAACGGTATCATCTATTTATTTTTTGATTATTGAAGCTCGGCTAACACGGTACTGATACCTCTACATGTATATATATATATATATATATATATACACAGGGCCGCCAACAGGGGGAGTCTGCCGGGGCTGGTGTCCCAGGCCGGACGTCAGGGAGCCCCGTCGCCCACCGGCAGTGGAAGCTTTGCGGTGTGGGACAGACAAACGAGGTTTACAGGCAGCTGAGAGCCGGGGCCCGGCCGCCCCCCCCCCCCCCCCCAGCTAGCGGACCCCGCTGACACCGGGCCTGGCCTGATCCAAGGTACATCTGTATTTTTATATGTATGGGGGGGCTTGGGGGTATTTTTATATGTATTGAGGGGCTTGGGGGTATTTTTATATGTATGGGGGGGCTTGGGGGTATTTTTATATGTATGGGGGGGCTTGGGGGTATTTTATATGGGTTGGGGTATTTTTTATATGTATTGGGGAGGTTGTTTTTTTTATATGTATTGTTTTATTTTTTTAATGGATTGTTCTCTTTTTTTTTTTTAGATGTTCTTGGGTCTTTTTTATATATTATAATATTATATATATATATATATATAACACACACACACACACACTTTGTCTTTTGTTGAAAATATTAAAATAAACAGATTGCATTGTAATGTTTTTTTTCCGTACTAACAATAACAAGAAAACATTTAAGTAAAAGTTACGCGCTAATTTCTTTTTTCTGTGGTAGGTGCGCTAAGGGTTGGGGGGGGAGGGGGCCCTCCTGGGCCCTATGATTTCTGTTAGCAGCTATATATATATATTAGTACACATGCACAGTTCCCCCCTCCTCCCTGGAAACAGCTTGTGTTTAATTACCTCCCACGGTGGAAGCAGAAACCACACGGTCCCCAGAGATGAGTAAGGCGTCCGAGCCGCATTTCATGAATATCACGTGATTTCAACAAGCAGGCACAGTAATCAGGAGAGTGCTGGCGTCACCCGCTGGGTATCCCACCGCTGCCACCACTCCCGAACCACGCAGGGGAAGTACAGGGAACGGGTTATTCCATTCTGTGTGACACTCACACAATTTACATGTATACTCCATACGCTGACAGGTGGATCTGAAGAGCTTGCAATCTAATTTAGCCCATGTAAACAGCGCTCTTTTAGGCAGATTTTACTGGGTACACACACACATTATGTATATGATCTATAGATACTCAGATAGATAGATAGCTACACAGATAGATAAATGGATAGGTAGATACAGATGGATACACAGATTAATAGATACACAGATTGATAGATAGATAGACAGATCGATAGATACACAGATCGATAGATAGACAGATCGATAGATACACAGATCGATAGATACACAGATCGATAGATACACAGATCGATAGATACACAGATCGATAGATACACAGATCGATAGATACACAGATCGATAGATACACAGATCGATAGATACACAGATCGATAGATACACAGATCGATAGATACACAGATCGATAGATACACAGATCGATAGATACACAGATAGATAGATAGATAGATACACAGATAGATAGATAGATACACAGATAGATACACAGATAGATAGATACACACACAGATAGATAGATACACACACAGATAGATAGATAGATAGATAGATAGATATATAGATAGATAGATAGATAGATAGATAGATAGATAGATAGATAGATAGATAGATACACAGATAGATAGATAGATAGATAGATAGATAGATAGATAGATAGATAGATAGATAGATAGATAGATAGATAGATAGATAGATAGATACACAGATAGATAAGATACACAGATAGATAAGATACAGAGATAGATACACAGATAGATAGATACACAGATAGATAGATACACAGATAGATAGATACACAGATAGATAGATAGATACACAGATAGATAGATACACAGATAGATAGATACACAGATAGATAGATAGATACACAGATAGATAGATAGATAGATAGATAGATAGATAGATAGATAGATAGATAGATAGATAGATAGATAGATAGATAGATAGATAGATACACAGATAGATAGATACACAGATAGATAGATACACAGATAGATACATACACAGATAGATACATACACAGATAGATACATACACAGATAGATACATACACAGATAGATACATACACAGATAGATAGATACACAGATAGATAGATACACACACAGATAGATAGATAGATAGATAGATAGATAGATAGATAGATACACAGATAGATAGATACACAGATAGATAGATACACAGATAGATAGATACACAGATAGATAGATACACAGATAGATAGATACACAGATAGATAGATACACAGATAGATAGATAGATACACAGATAGATAGATAGATAGATAGATAGATAGATAGATAGATAGATAGGATACACAGATAGATAAGATACAGAGATAGATACACAGATAGATAGATACACAGATAGATAGATACATACACAGATAGATAGATACACAGATAGATAGATACACAGATAGATAGATACACAGATAGATAGATAGATAGATAGATACACAGATAGATACACAGATAGATACACAGATAGATAGATACACAGATAGATAGATACACACACAGATAGATACACACACAGATAGATAGATAGATAGATAGATAGATAGATAGATAGATAGATAGATAGATAGATAGATAGATAGATACACAGATAGATAGATACACAGATAGATAGATACACAGATAGATAGATAGATAGATAGATAGATAGGTAGATAGATAGATACACAGATAGATACACAGATAGATACACAGATAGATACACAGATAGATAGATACACAGATAGATAGATACACACACAGATAGATAGATAGATAGATAGATACACAGATAGATAGATAGATACACAGATAGATAGATACACAGATATATAGATAGATAGATAGATAGGTAGATAGATAGATAGATACATAGATACACAGATACACAGATACACAGATACACAGATAGATAGATACACAGATAGATAAGAAAAATAGATATATAGATACATAGACAGATAGATACAGAAATAGATAGACAGATAGATAGATAGATACACAGATAGATAGATACACAGATAGATACACAGATAGATAAGATAAATAAATAGATAGATAAGACAGACAGACAGACAGATAGATACACAGATAGATACACAGATAGATAGATAGATAGATAGATAGATAGATACACAGATAGATAGATACACACACAGATAGATAGATACACACACAGATAGATAGATACACACACAGATAGATAGATACACACACAGATAGATAGATACACACACAGATAGATAGATACACACACAGATAGATAGATACACCGATAGATAGATACACAGATAGATAGATACACAGATAGATAGATACACACACAGATAGATAGATAGATAGATAGATAGATAGATAGATAGATAGATAGATAGATAGATACACACACAGATAGATACACAGATAGATAGATAGATACACACACAGATAGATAGATACACAGATAGATAAGATACAGAGATAGATAGATAGATACACAGATAGATAGATACACAGATAGATAGATACACAGATAGATAGATACACAGATAGATAGATACACAGATAGATAGATACACACACAGATAGATAGATAGATAGATAGATAGATAGATAGATAGATAGATAGATAGATAGATAGATAGATAGATACACACACAGACAGATAGATAGACAGATAGATAGATACACAGATAGATAGATAGATAGATAGATAGATAGATAGATAGATACACAGATAGATAGATACACAGATAGATAGATACACAGATAGATAGATACACACACAGATAGATAGATAGATAGATAGATAGATAGATAGATAGATAGATAGATAGATAGATAGATAGATAGATAGATAGATAGATAGATAGATACACACACAGACAGATAGATACACAGATAGATAGATACACAGATAGATAGATACACAGATAGATAGATACACAGATAGATAGATAGATAGATACACAGATAGATAGATAGATAGATACATAGATAGATAGATAGATAGATAGATAGATAGATAGATAGATAGATAGATAGATAGATAGATAGATACACAGATACACAGATAGATAGATACACAGATAGATAGATACACAGATAGATAGATAGATAGATACATAGATAGATAGATAGATAGATACACAGATACACAGATACACAGATAGATAGATACACAGATAGATAGATACACAGATAGATAGATACACAGATAGATAGATACACAGATAGATAGATACACAGATAGATAAGAAAAATAGATATATAGATACATAGACAGATAGATACAGAAATAGATAGACAGATAGATAGATAGATAGATAGATACACAGATAGATAGATACACAGATAGATACACAGATAGATAAGATAAATAGATAGATAAGACAGACAGACAGACAGATAGATACACAAATAGATAGATAGATAGATAGATAGATAGATAGATAGATAGATAGATAGATACACAGATAGATAGATACACACACAGATAGATAGATACACACACAGATAGATAGATACACACACAGATAGATAGATACACACACAGATAGATAGAAAAACAGATAGATAGATACACAGATAGATAGATACACACACAGATAGATAGATAGATAGATAGATACACACACAGATAGATAGATACACAGATAGATAGATACACACACAGATAGATAGATACACAGATAGATAGATACACAGATAGATAGATACACAGATAGATAGATACACAGATAGATAGATACACAGATAGATACATAGATAGATAGATTGATAGATAGATAGATAGATAGATAGATAGATAGATAGATAGATACACACACAGATAGATAGATACACAGATAGATAGATACACAGATAGATAGATACACACACAGATAGATAGATACACAGATAGATAAGATACAGAGATAGATAGATAGATAGATAGATAGATAGATAGATAGATAGATAGATAGATAGAAAGATAGATAGATAGATAGATACACAGATAGATAGATACACAGATAGATAGATACACAGATAGATAGATACACAGATAGATAGATACACAGATAGATAGATAGATAGATAGATACACAGATAGATAGATAGATACATAGATAGATAGATAGATAGATAGATAGATAGAGATATAGATAGATAGATACACACACAGACAGATAGATACACAGATAGATAGATACACAGATAGATAGATACACAGATAGATAGATACACAGATAGATAGATAGATAGATAGATACACAGATAGATAGATAGATACATAGATAGATAGATAGATAGATAGATAGATAGATAGATAGATAGATAGATACACAGATACACAGATAGATAGATACACAGATAGATAGATACACAGATAGATAGATAGATACATAGATAGATAGATAGATAGATACACAGATACACAGATACACAGATAGATAGATACACAGATAGATAGATACACAGATAGATAGATACACAGATAGATAAGAAAAATAGATATATAGATACATAGACAGATAGATACAGAAATAGATAGACAGATAGATAGATAGATAGATACACAGATAGATAGATACACAGATAGATACACAGATAGATAAGATAAATAGATAGATAAGACAGACAGACAGACAGATAGATACACAAATAGATAGATAGATAGATAGATACACAGATAGATAGATACACACACAGATAGATAGATACACACACAGATAGATAGATACACACACAGATAGATAGATACACAGATAGATAGATACACAGATAGATAGATACACACACAGATAGATAGATAGATAGATAGATACACACACAGATAGATAGATACACAGATAGATAGATACACACACAGATAGATAGATACACAGATAGATAGATACACAGATAGATAGATACACAGATAGATAGATAGATAGATAGATACACAGATAGATAGATAGATACATAGATAGATAGATAGATAGATAGATAGATAGATAGATACACACACAGATAGATAGATACACAGATAGATAGATACACACACAGATAGATAGATACACAGATAGATAAGATACAGAGATAGATAGATAGATAGATAGATAGATAGATAGATAGATAGATACACAGATAGATAGATACACAGATAGATAGATACACAGATAGATAGATACACAGATAGATAGATACACAGATAGATAGATACACAGATAGATAGATAGATACACAGATAGATAGATAGATACATAGATAGATAGATAGATAGATAGATAGATAGATAGATAGATAGATAGATACACACACAGATAGATAGATACACAGATAGATAGATACACACACAGATAGATAGATACACAGATAGATAAGATACAGAGATAGATAGATAGATAGATAGATAGATAGATAGATAGAAAGATAGATAGATACACAGATAGATAGATACACAGATAGATAGATACACAGATAGATAGATACACAGATAGATAGATACACACACAGATAGATAGATAGATAGATAGATAGATAGATAGATAGATAGATAGATAGATAGATAGATACACACACAGACAGATAGACAGATAGATAGATACACAGATAGATAGATACACAGATAGATAGATAGATAGATAGATAGATAGATAGATACACAGATAGATAGATACACAGATAGATAGATACACACACAGATAGATAGATACACACACAGATAGATAGATACACACACAGATAGATAGATACACACACAGATAGATAGATACACACACAGATAGATAGATACACAGATAGATAAGATACAGAGATAGATAGATAGATAGATAGATAGATAGATAGATAGATAGATAGAAAGATAGATAGATAGACAGATAGATAGATACACAGATAGATAGATACACAGATAGATAGATACACAGATAGATAGATACACAGATAGATAGATACACACACAGATAGATAGATAGATAGATAGATAGATAGATAGATAGATAGATAGATAGATAGATAGATAGATACACACACAGACAGATAGATAGATAGATAGATACACAGATAGATAGATAGATAGATAGATAGATACACACACAGACAGATAGATAGATAGATAGATACACAGATAGATAGATAGATAGATAGATAGATAGATACACAGATAGATAGATACACAGATAGATAGATACACACACAGATAGATAGATAGATAGATACACACACAGACAGATAGATACACAGATAGATAGATACACATATAGATAGATAGATAGATAGATAGATAGATAGATAGATAGATAGATAGATAGATAGATAGATACACAGATAGATAGATAGATAGATAGATAGATAGATAGATAGATAGATAGATAGATAGATAGATGATAGATAGATAGACAGATAGATAGATACACAGATAGATAGATAGATAGATAGATAGATAGATAGATACACAGATAGATAGATAGATACACAGATAGATAGATACACAGATAGATAGATAGATACACAGATAGATAGATAGATACACAGATAGATAGATAGATAGATAGATAGATAGATAGATAAGATAAATAGATAGTTATATGCTGTGTTTTCAATATCTTGAGGGACCGGGCAAACTCACCGGTCTGGGGAAACTCACAAGTGAGGGGGCCACACACACCTCTAGCACACTTCTAACACACCTTTAACATACGCACACACACACTTCTAACACACCTTTAATACGCGCACACACACACACAACTAATGCACACACACACACACACACACACACACACAACTAAAGCACACGCACGCACACACACACACACAACTAATGCACACGCACACACACACCTCTAGCACACTTCTAACACACCTTTAACATATGCACACACACACACTTCTAACACACCTTTAATACCCGTGCGCACACACACCTCTAGCACACTTCTAACACACCTTTAACATACGCACACGCACGCACACACACACACACACACCTCTAGCACACTTCTAACACACCTCTAACACGCACACACTCACAACTAATGCACATGACATTGACATACTGTAATACAAAGATACACACACCTGATGTTTGCACACAAACACACACACACACACACACAGGAATACACACACACACACACACACACACACACACTGTAGCTCAGACACACACATCATGTTCTCGGAGCGAGCAGTAACACAATGCAGTATATGTGCAGGCCTGGCAGGGAATGGGTTCAGTACAGAATATGAACAATAAACCCTCAGTGACTCCCCCTCCCCAAAGGAAACAGCTCAAACCACACACACACACACACACCACAACCTCTCATCTCCACCCCCCTCCTTTCTTCTCCCCTCTCCCCAAAGGAAACAGCTCAAACCACACACACCACAACCTCTCATCTCCACCTCCCCCTCCTCCCCTGTGCTCCCCCCTCCTTTCTTCTCCCCTCTCCCCAAAGGAAACTGGCCAAACCACACACACACACACCACAACCTCTCATCTCCACCTCCCCCCCTCCCCTGTGCTCCCCCCTCCTTTCTTCTCTCCTCTCCCCAAATGAAACAGCTCAAACCACACACACCACAACCTCTCATCTCCACCTCCCCCCTCTCTCCTCCCCTGTGCCCCCCCCTCCTTTCTTCTCCCCCCTCCCCAAAGGAAACAGCCCAAACCACACACACACCACAACCTCTCATCTCCACCTCCCCCCTCCCCTGTGCTCCCCCCTCCTTTCTTCTCCCCCCTCCCCAAAGGAAACAGACCAAACCACACACACCACAAAATTCTCATCTCCACCTCCCCCCCTCCTCCCCTGTGCTCCCCCCTCCTTTCTTCTCCCCTCTCCCCAAAGGAAACAGCCCAAACCACACACACCACAACCTCTCATCTCCACCTCCCTCCTCCCCTGTGCTCCCCCCTCCTTTCTTCTCCCCTCTCCCCAAAGGAAACAGACCAAACCACACACACCACAAAATTCTCATCTCCACCTCCCCCCCTCTCTCCTCCCCTGTGCTCCCCCCTCCTTTCTTCTCCCCACTCCCCAAAGGAAACAGCCCAAACCACACACACACCACAACCTCTCATCTCCACCTCCCCCCTCCTCCCCTGTGCTCCCCCCTCCTTTCTTCTCCCCACTCCCCAAAGGAAACAGCCCAAACCACACACACCACAACCTCTCATCTCCACCTCCCCCCTCCTCCCCTGTGCTCCCCCCTCCTTTCTTCTCTCCTCTCCCCAAAGGAAACAGCCCAAACCACACACACCACAACCTCTCATCTCCACCTCCCCCTCCTCCCCTGTGCTCCCCCCTCCTTTCTTCTCTCCTCTCCCCAAAGGAAACAGCCCAAACCACACACACCACAACCTCTCATCTCCTCCTCCCCCCTCCTTTCTTCTCTCCTCTCCCCTCCTTTCTTCTCTCCTCTCCCCAAAGGAAACAGCCCAAACCACACACACACACCACAACCTCTCATCTCCACCTCCCCTCCTCCCCTGTGCTCCCCCCTCCTTTCTTCTCCCCTCTCCCCAAAGGAAACAGCCCAAACCACACACACCACAACCTCTCATCTCCACCTCCCCCCCTCCTCCCCTGTGCTCCTGCCCTATTCTCCCCCCTCATTCCCTGTGCTCCCCCCTCCTTTCTTCTCCCCTCTCCCCAAAGGAAACAGCCCAAACCACACATACACCACAACCTCTCATCTCCCCCCCTCTCTGCCCCCCTTCTCCCCTGTGCTCCTGCCCTATTCTCCCCCCTCATTCCCTGTGCTCCCCCATCTCTGCTCCCTCCCCCTCCTCCTCCTTCCTCGCTTTCTTCTCCCCTCTCCCCACAGGAAACAGCTCTGTCCTGGAACTAGATGCCATATTCCTCTGTCTTCCCCTTCAGTTTATGGGATTTGTTTCTCCCTTGTTCAGTTGCCTGTCATTTTCCCATTGCTACATGTTGTGGTTTCCTTAGACATTTCTGTGAGTTGCTATAGCAACCCCAGCCCTTCTTCCAAATGGGCTAGTCTGCTTTCTCCCCCTCTGCTCTGCCCACAGATGGTATGTCCCCAGGCTATCTTGCTACCCAGCATACATTGGGACTTCCTTTCCACCATCATCACTGGCTGAGTGAGTACCCTGCTGTAACTGCTCTAGTGGCAGGATTACCCTTTTCACCTGTCCTTAACTACAAAGCACCCACAGAGAGACATTATCTAAACACCAACATCTCCTCACACGTGCCTGTCTTTTATGCTGCTTTCCCCAAATAAAGTGAAGAAAAGATACAGGACTTGTTGTGCTTTGAAAAGAGGGCCGAGTTGAACCTATCTGGGCTAATCATCCTACACATGACCCTGGCCTCCAGAATAGTATGGAAATCAGCATCATGTTATGTTCTTTTGCACATCAGTATGAAGTATCAGCTGGGGAGGGGTTAATGTGTCACTTGTACTCATTGTCTTCTCTTTCTCTCCCGAGTAGGGGGCGACCGGGGTCTCAGTGTCCCTTTTTGTTAATCTCCAGTCAGTGCCAGTCCCGGGCACAGACCCGCCCCGGGGGGGCCTCTGA
The DNA here is from genome assembly GCF_040206685.1 of Ascaphus truei. Lineage (NCBI taxonomy): Eukaryota > Metazoa > Chordata > Amphibia > Anura > Ascaphidae > Ascaphus > Ascaphus truei. The sequence goes on from NW_027456305.1 coordinate 21,230, forward strand.
CCCGCCCCGGGGGGCCTCTGACCCGCCCCGGGGGGCCTCTGACCCCTCCACTTTCCTTTCAAAAACAGAAATCTGTTTTTCACTGCAAAAAATTATTACCCCCTCTCTGTACCTGCCCCGGGATTACCCCCCTCTCAGTGCCTGCCCCAGGATTAGAACCCTGAGCCTTACACACTGTGACCTGCTGCTCTGCCCCATGAGCCACCAGCACCTCACACAGGGGATGAGTTCCCGGGATTCCTATAACATGTCTGTGCACATTAGGCACTAAAATAATAATAGGAAGATGTGGGGGGGATTAGAACCCACAAACCCATCAGCCATTTCCCATCATACGCAGCGTTCACCCCCCTGAGCCGCCCGGGAACATGGTCACACGCTCTGTGTTTATAACACATGGCACCTCGGGGAGAGGCGATCATTGTGTTTCCTTAGCTTGTCGTATTCAGTATAGTTACAGGGTGTATGGGACGCCTTACGTGCTCAAACTGCTCTGTGCTACCTGGGTTCCTATATTCTCACTATGCAAATGAGTGCACCAAAGCATCATGGGCCATTGTTTCTTCTCACCACGAGCTGAAATGGGGGTAATAAACTATACAGTAGAAAAAGTGCTCCTTTGCATGTCGTTACCCAGAATCCCTGGCTGCAGTAGAAGAGATAATGGGGAAGGGCTGTAACATGTGAATGAGCTCACAATGTTTTATTTGTTGGAGGGTTTTGTGATTGATTAAAAATAATACT
>NW_027456306.1:0-21969 GCF_040206685.1 Ascaphus truei
ACTGTTTAGGTAAGGGGTTAATTTAAGGGTTTTAGCACTTAGGGTAGGAGGTTAATTTAAGGGTTTTAGTGGTTAGGGTAGGAGGTTAATTTAAGGAGTTTTAGGGTAAGATCTTAGGGTAGGGAGTTTTAGGGTAAGGGCTTAAAGTAGGGCAGTGATGTGGCGGAAGCTTCCGGCGGCAGGGTGAGTCGCGGCAAAACATCCGCAACCAAATGTCACCGACCGGGTCCCTGAACCCTTATTCCATATTGGAAACCCTGTCACAATCCATTTTTGAGGTGGCCCACACAGATGATTTTAACAATAGCGTGGCAAGCTCAGGATCCTTCGTCGCCAGTAGGCTGGGTGGATCCAATACATCTGAAGATTTTATGGGAAACAAGGGGAATAAAACGTCTGTGACAATGGTTGCCAACTACGGGGTCCCTGCCCCAGGTGCAGATTACACAGATCCACAATGATACCAAACGCTCCCATAAAGTAAATTCCAAGAATAGTTCCCTTGAATCTTTCATGACACTATTTGTCCCTCAAACTGCATTTGTGTTTTTTCTGAAACATGTGATGTAATTGTGGCACCGCTAATTGCCATTAATGACACAGCAGGTGCAGTCTAGGTAAGTCAAGCTCAGGTACACTCACGGCAGCACCTGTGTAAGTTAGCATATCAGTCAGATGACACCCGATTCGGCCTCTAATTCATGGTCTATGGTCCCTGTACATATCAGTTAATTTAGACTGTCACCCCTATTGTGAACTGAGAGGGTTACAGTTGGGGACGGGGACTGGACCCTGAGCCAGATCCATGAGATCAGTTATGTCCAGGTGGACTATTAGGCTTGAATTAGGCCAATTCTCTAAGAAGAGGGTATAAAGGGATTCCACTTTATCTCACCCATCCTGTCTCTGTGTCAACTGTCTCATGTTCTCTTTGTTTCCGTTTTCCCAGTTATCTCACCTTGGTTGTCTGCAGTCATATCGCTGTTATAAATAAATAAATACATGATCTCCCCTACCCTCACCCCTTCCTAAACCTTCCTTAAGCCTCACCAAAACCTTACAAAGTCACCCTCCTCATAGATCCAATTGACACCACTGTCCCCACTGTCAGACCCATCACCATGCCACAGACAAGATTAAATCCAGAGACCTTACCCCAACCCCTGCCCACCAACCAAGCAAGCTCTCAAATGCTCCCAACCCATAGCCCGGTCCATAATGTCCCCTCCCCTGCCCACCAACCAAACCAGTTTTACTAACTAATGTACAGCGCTCTGGATAAGGGAGCTATATAAATGTTGTTATAAATAAATAAACATCTAAAATAACCCACTATGCCAGAATTGTAACACTTGATATTTGCTTTGTGAAAGCGGCCCCCTTCCTTACGGTCTACAGCTGAAACTTTTTTTAGCTTTGCCAGGTGGGGTATTGGTATCGAATCATTTATCCAGCCCTGTGAGACATTGTTCATAGCTGCCCCCTGTATGCTCAGCTCCAAGAATGGCATGCGAGCAACAGCTGAGGATAGGAAGCCAGAATGATCCATAGTAAGATCGCTCTGGCTGTGAAAAACCAGGTGGTACAGATCAGAATTTCTGCAGGAGAGTCTGTTAAAATCATTTTCATGTTCTCTAGAGCAGCGGCGTGCAAACTCCCTGCGCCCACCTTACCTGCTGCCTGCTTGGGCCCCCCCCCCCTCGCCTCTAATGATACGTGAAATGACGCTGAGGGGACATGTGATGTCATGTCACGTGACCCGCGGTGTCATTTGACTTCATTTGATGCCGCGTTGCCATGGAGACACGTGGACAAGAAGTCAGTAAGTAAATTTACAGAGGCCTCATGCTCTTAGTGCGGGGCCTCTGTAACCGCCGCGCGGCCCATGCCCCCCCAATAATGTCCCGGGGGGCGCGTCCCCCAGTTAGCGCACTGCTGCTCCAGGGTAAATATATTGACTATCTTACTTCCTACAAAATTCATTTTACCTCCTCCATTCTTTCAAATTTGCTACTCCGGCCTGAATTTTTATTAGGGTAAGCCGAGACTAACCAACCCACTGGACTTCTTAATGGCGCAATCCAAGACAGTTTTTTTTCTCCCTTTTTTAATACTGGTTTATAGCAGGGGGTCTCCGGAGCTGAACCCCGTTACTTTCAATTACAGGGACCACTGCTTCCAGAGATACTTACCTCCAAAGGGGGTGCCGATATGACCTGCAGTTTAATCCACCGGTCACATGGGCCAATAGGAAGCCACACCGGATGACATCACGGCTTGCTATTGGCCTGCGAGCTTTGAAAAGCAGACATATAGTGAACACTGGAGTGGCTACCTCCAGAAGCAGGGGGATCCGAAATTAATGCGGTTCAGATCTGGTGACCCCTTGCTGCAATCCTGTATTAAAATAATTAAAGAAATAAAAACATCTTGGATTGCCTCTTTAATTGGGAGGACAAATTGGGTGGGAGCCAAGCTTTTAACAGTTTACATGCATCCATGGCACTGTAATCATATTCTTCAACAATGAATTAAAAATACTGCATGATCTGTTAAACTGGAACAGTAGAGTAAAAAATGCCCAATAATACCTCCAGCTGTGTGATGTCTCTAAATGATAGATCTATTCTTCATTTTTCTCTGACCCCAATATTTGTCATCAGAGTTTTCACTGTCAGGACCACTTGCCCCACAGTTCCAATTCTCTTGACCTAAGTCAGGTTGTCCAGTCGTGTATAATGTGTGTAAGAAAGGTGTATGTGTCCCCTCAATGTGAGTCCTTGGGTGTAAGAGGATGAGGGGCAGCAGGTATGAGGGGAGTATCATGTCTGATCCTAGCCTGTCTCTGTTGCTCTATAAGCTTCGAGCTTAAGTTACAGTAGAAACATTTGCTCCCTTAAATCACACTTAGGCTGGTAAGCCTCCAAAGCTTCCTGCAGCTCCTGTTTTTCCTCATAAATGTCTCAATTTCACATTAGAATTAGCATTCTGTGTTTATTCAACATGATTGTGCTCACTCCTTTTGGAGTGCTAGGTGCTCTTATACCAATTTTTGTCTTTCCTCTTGATATATACGTTTACTGTCTGTGAGCACCTATAATTCTGATCATTCACTTCAAGTTACTTCTGGAGGGCTAGTAGCCCACTTTAGACTCGCCTCTTCGGCTATGGAATGCATCATAGAAAACATTGAGTGTTCCTAATTTTACCTTCTCATCCTTTTTATTACACTCATTACATTGCTGTTGCAAGAATAAAAACTAATCAACCACAGAAGATGCAGAATCCACTGTGAACTGACAGGCACTGTACTTTTAAACACATTTCTCAAAAAGTTCCATGTTGTATTTGATTCCTGGGAGTGATCAGTTCCCATGAATGGAAATACCACGTAGGACCAGTCACACACTCAAATTCTACATCGCTATTACCCTATTGAACTCTCCCAAGGTAACTGTGTAGCTCTGTCTACAGTGGAACAATCGGCTCCATCGATCCCTTGATGCAGAGTCCCCTTCTGACCCATGAAGTCTCACTCCTTCACACCTCTGGTACCTCAGGTGTTCCTGGAAGTTGCCTCTTTTCCAAGATCACGTCGGGGTCACCGATATAAAAAGGCGATTCTGAAACTGAGGTGTTTTTCCAGTGAAGAAATTGCTTATTATGAGCACAACATCAATAAAAGTAAAATAGTCCGTTTTTTCCTTTGTGTCCAAGACACAAACAACCATGAATTCTCTTCCCTTGGTCAAGACAAGGGGATAGCATTCAGAACACAATACTTAGTACTTACGCAAAAAGCAGTTCAATTACGTCACTCATAATGTATCACATTCTACTCATTCTCCACCCCACCCTGTCTTGTTATCTTCTATAATACTTCTGAAACTTTTCTCTTCTTTTCCCCAAACGTGTTTCCCTTTCATGGGCCTAGTATGGGTGTGTGGGGTGCGTATATTTGTCCTGTGTTAGCAGTTGTTTCAGCTCAGGCAATGTCTCTTTCACAGATAACAGCTCAATAGAATGAGTGCAGCTGTTTTGGGTAATTGTTCCCCCATCATCCTGCCTCTTGTGTCCTTGGAACATGAACCCATCCCATGCTGGATCTTAGGGTAAAGTCCAGGGGTTTCGGATTCAACAGGAATTAAGTGACAGAACACAGAACAGGATGCAAACAATATTATTCCTTTATTCAGGAGAGGGGGGTTATTATTAATAAAGGCACAGTCTTTCAAATGGGACCAGTTTAAGCATCATTTGAAACTTCATGTGACCTTCACATTACCTTCTATTACTTCATGCGGTTGCAAGCAGACAGAAATGTAATGTGAACTGTGTAATCTGGCTGGATAATCCTTGGAGCAAATGCCTTCTTGTTTATTCTCATATTACTGACAATACGCATTCTGTTACAAATGTAACATTAAGAATTGGGTAAAGTATTGGCATTGCATCTGCTTTTATTGTGAGTGCCTTATGATTGTAACTAGAGGGCAGATTTAGTTGTATAACTGTGCCTACACTGTTCTGAAATCCATTCTAAGACAAAACACCATGCAGTAATATTATTTCATGGTGATGCTGATAGTGTCCTGAAGTGTGTTTATTATTTGTAATTATATAGTCATATCGGTGTGGTTATGGTAAATGTAGGTTTTCTGGCTGTTTCTGTTTAAGCCCATTGTATATTTTGAACATTGCGGAGATCCATCCAAGTCATGGTTATTTTAGTGAGTGTCCAGAGCTGAGGAAATTTGGCTTGGTAGATTTTGAGAAAAGAACTGCCAATAAAGGAAAACACGTTTTTTTGCACTTGCTTAGAGAAAACGGATCTGAAAGGATTTTCATAAAAAATACATTTATAATATTTACATTATAATATACACCATGTTATACATGAAATGTCACTAACCCTGCGGATCACCCTGAGCTCCTCAGCTATAGGTGTGGCTTGTAGAAGTGTATTTCGTTCTTTAAAAAATGTCATGATCTAATAATTTGTCATTTGCATTGAACACCCTGGTTTTATTTTGTTGAAATTCATGTACAATAGTATTACGGTTTCATAGTTCCAGGTTTCCCTAAGTGTAAAATGAATCAGACCTCTATTGCAGACATGAAAATAACGTCAGGATATTCATGACTATGGTCCCCCGACAGACTCAGAAATCTAAATATCTAATTAGAGAGGTGAAAGTAATTATTTTAATTTAAACCCGGACCATTCGGTTTATCATTAAGGCACAAATGATGTTCCATTTGCAGTAATTTCAGAATAATGCAAAATGTTTTTATAAGTTACAAATATAGCTTTTCCCGTACATGATATTGTTTTCAGCTCAGAGAGATTCAGACAAGTTCAGTAGATCCAGTAATGTGTGTTTTGTGCTATTATTGGAAAATGTTGCATTAGAAAAAGACATTTTGTACACTGTGACACCTTCTAATGGGCCAACATATCAATAGTACAAGGTTTTCTCGTGCGCAAGCCTTGAAAATCGCAGAGATTTCTTCATCAGAGGTCTCTTCACATCTGATAAGACCTGCGCAGTCTCAGAAGTTTAATCACAAGAAAACCTTGTGCTTTTTCTGGGCCCATAACTAACACCCTTTACTGAAGAGTTTTGCCTTATAATACCGTCTCATATTATTGCTTGCTGCCACCTTGTGGCGGAAACTTGGTATATAGTACTGATACAGAGTGAAGATTGGTTGTCTGGTACGTGGTAAGTGGTTCAGCTGATCTATCTACAACCTGGAGGAAAGATGGAACTATTCCCATTGAATACTGTAGCTGGGACCTACAGTATATGATGTACTATCTGAATTGTTTATAGTACACTGTTTAGGATAAGTGCAGCAAAATCAGACAATAGGAAAGGAAATCCCTGCCCTGAAGAGCTTACAATCTAAGTGGTATGATAGGAGACTTAGAGACAGCAGGTGAGGGAATAAGTGCTGTAGATGGCAGTGCTTGGCCACAATGGGTGGTAGGAGTGACTGTGGGTGTGGGACAATAGCCATGAGTGCAGGATATTGGGATGCTTGATTTGTGGGCGAGATTTAAGGTTAGTTAGTATTAAATCAGAATGTTAACACCATTTACAGGGGAAGAGATGGCAGGGAGGTGTGGGTGAGATCAGGTGTGTATGTCTGGCTACAGACTTAGGGGCGATCCCCAGCAGCAGGAAGGAGTAGATAGAGGGTGTGAATAGAGGATTTGTGTGGGTGTTTTTTTATTGAGGTGCAATGAAGGTGTTGGGAGAAAGGTGTATAAATGGTCCACATTTCTTCAACATTTCAAGAGTGAACATTTTAAAATTGTAATTTACGTTTCTTATCCAGCTGATGTTACAATGTGCTGTTTAAAGCAACCCCCCCCCCCCCTCCAACCCCGTCCCTCCCATTTTTGTAATTGAATTTTTTTTTTACAGAATTCATTCCCTGGACTATTCTCAGCTGTGGGGAATCCGCTCCTCACTTCCCTCCCATGCCCAAGATTTTTGCCCTTTTTATGTGCTGGTAAAGTGAAAGGCAAATCCAAGATGGCTGCCGGAGTCATCCAACAGGAACCTGCAATGTCATGGTCTGACGTCAGTCCAGCTTCCTTTTGGCCCATGGGAGTAAGCCTTGGATGGCAGCCATATTGATTTCCCAATAGGGATCAGAAACACCAGCACATAAAAAAGAATCTCAGGAGACGGGGGATCGCCGGAGATAAAAATAGGATGGTTTAGCTCAAGGAGACCCCCCAGGAGACCCCTCAGGAGATCCCTCAGGAGACCCCACAGGAGATCCCTTTGGAGACCCCTCAGGAGATCCCTCAGGAGACCCTTCAGTTTCAAATTTGTCAAAAAAAAAAAAGAAAAGATTAAAATATGAGTAGGATGGATGTAATGTTAAATGGATAACACACACTTCCTCATGCACACACACGTTCTCACAAACACATTACACTGTACAAACTTTGCCTTTTTTTGTATTTGCATAAAGAAAATAACTGACACACAACTTTCTGTGAAGAAGCTTTACAACAGAATAATGTGTGTTACAATAAACCAGCACATAAAAAAATACCCCTTGTGAGCACATTCACACGTCTCAGACAGGCCTGCCTCTCGCCATTATCTCTTAGCATACAATGCTTCCTCTGCAGCCAGGGATTCTGGGAAACGACATGCAAATGAGCCCACACAGTGTGTCACGTTTTGCTAAACCAGAAATGTAATGTGCCAGAGTTCTGAAGTTAGTGATATTTATTTTTACCTAATACATTCTTAGAACATCCATTTCATTTTTCTAGATTCCAACAGACCATTGAAATCAGAGGAGCCTGATGGGGATGTGGAAGAAGACGACACTGTGAGTGATCGTACAGTATGTGTACTTTGCTGTAACAATATGTGACTTTTTAGTCAACTGATATTTCATGTGCTCCAATAATATCATGAAACATTACACAAATGTAGCTCCTTTTAGCAGAAGTTGGCTTGATGTAGCAGCCGTTAAGGATCTAAGTATACATACTTTTCTGAAACCATAAGCTAAAATAGAAGCAGCCATATACACCTTGCCTTGTTTTCCTATCTTAGGTTTAAGATATTACACTTGTTGTTTAAATTTATTTATTTATAAAAATGTTTTACCAGGAAGAAATACACTGAGAGTTACCTCTCGTTTTCAAGTATGTCCTGGGCATATAGTTAAGGTGACAAATAATACATGGTTACAAATACAGTTACATAAGTGAGCAGGGTATACATTATATACAAGACATCGCATGCAAAGTTAAAGATAATATATATTATAGGCGTATGTAAGGCCTCGCTCAGACAGGCCGCGTAGCGACGTGTGCGTGCTTACGTGCGCGTGCTTACGTGCGCGCACACGATCGTCACTCTTTGAGTCTAGTGGATGGCAGTTGTCACACTAGAAACTGCTTGTGGCGGCAAACTACAGTGTTGACGCTGCGACATTTTGCCGCCACAACCCAAATTGAAATTTGGAGCTGCAGTCGCGTCACGTGAGCTGGTTCAGCCAATAAAGGCGAACCAGCTCACGTGACGTGTTCGTTATGCCCCTGCCACGCCCCCAAATGCCGCGACCCAACTCCTACTGTTTGAGCACAGATCGCTGGGCTGCAGGAGCGCGCGGCGGAGGCGCGCACGCAAGCGCGTGGACGTAGCAGCCTGTCTGAGCGAGGCCTTACAGTTACAGCTATATGCATCTGATCGCCCCAGTGAAAAGACAGACTAGTTCCATAACCTCTGTTCAATTAATGTAACCATGTATTGTTATAACTCTGTGTCCAGGACGTACTTGAAAACGAGAGGTAACTCTCAATGTATTACTTCCTGGTAAAACATTTTATAAATAAATATAATAAACTGAACATAAATAATTCAGTATTTCTTCTTCTTTGCAGACTATTGACGGGGAGATAGAACACGTACGACCAAGACCACAAGGATCATCACCAGTGTATGAATATGCTATAAATGAATATTATATTGATCAAGAGGTAAGACCAAAAATAGTTAAAAACTGCATATAGCAGAATTTACTTCGATATATATTTAAAGCAGCAGTCCAAGCTGCCGTGTCTCCGCCCCCCCCCCCCCCTTTAATATGTGCATCAATACAATCCAAACAATGACACGTAATTAGTAAGTTGCCGATTTATCCGTTCCCCTGTGATCGATCGTCGACAAATTTCGGCTCGGGGGTTCACTAAATGGCTGTCAGTGCAGCAGAAGAGGACCAAAGATGCAAAGTTTTGTGGGGAAGATAATATGACCAGGCAGTCACTAGATACAATTGGTTCACTGCTAGAGAGAGAGCAGCGCTCAAAAAGGGGTGTGTGCCAGAGCCTGTTTCAGAAGAGGAAGGGGATGTGACTTTGTAAAGGTTTGCTATAGAAACAAAAAATGCTTGTTGCATTATAATACATTAAAAATGTCATTCAGAGTTTAAAAAAAAGTGTTTTCTCATAGTACAGAACTAATTATTTACAAAAAACACTCATCTAGGATATTGCTTGAAAAAGATGCATATTTATATTCTCAGTTACCTGTGATGTTACCTGGTTTACTTTTTCCTAACTTCAGTAACAATGTTGATGTTCTTTTGACCACATGCCTGTTCCCTCGCCCGAACATGTCAATGCCAATTGAGTGTTATAAATAACACAATGTCAGAGTTGCCGTTCCAATGTTTCCTAGTGGCTATTTTTCTGTTGTGTAATGCAGCAGTGCGCAAACTGGGGGGCGCAAGATTATGTAGGGGGGGCGCGGGCTGCGTGCGGGGAAACCTGGGGGCGGGGCCAGAAGCTCCGTGCTGAGGCTACTTCCAGTTCCCTGCTGTGTCTGCCTGCAGAGGGGGCGGGGCCTTGCTGCGGGGCCTTCCCTGCACACAGACAAGCCCTCCTCCTCCTGTCTGTTACCCGCCCGTTTTCAGCAGCACATGGGGGGATCTGAGCAGGCTTAGTTACTCCCTCCACCCACCAGGTGTGTGTGTGGGGTTGTGTGGGTGTGGGTGTGGGGGCGGGGGGGGGTTGTGTGTGTGTGTGGGTGGGGGGATTGTGTGTGTGTGTGTGTGGGGGGGGGGAGGTTGAGTGTGTGTGGGGGGAGGGGTTGTGTGTGTGTGTGGGGGGGGTTGTGTGTGTGTGTGGAGGGGTGTTGTGTGTGTGTGGGGGGGAGGGGTTGTGTGTGTGTGCGTGTGTGTGTGTGTGTGTGTGTGTGTGTGTGTGTGTGTGTGTGTGTGTGTGTGTGTGTGTGTGTGTGTGGTTGAGTGTGTGTGGGGTTGAGTGTGTGTGTGGGGTTGAGTGTGTGTGTGGGGGGGTTGAGTGTGTGTGGTTGAGTGGTTGAGTGTGTGTGGGGGGTTGAGTGTGTGTGTGGGATTGAGTGGTTGAGTGTGTGTGTGTGGGGGGAGGGTTGTGTGTATGTGGGGTGTGTGTGGGGAGGGGTTGAGTGTGTGGGGGGGTTGAGTGTGTGCGGGGTTGTGTGTGTGTTTGGGGGGGGGGTTGAGTGTGTGTGTGTGTGTGTGGGGGGGGGGTTGAGTGTGTGTGTGTGTGGGGGGGTTTTGTGTGTGTGGGGTTGTGTGTGTGTGCGAGGTTGTGTGTGTGTGGGGTTGTGGGGGGGTTGTGTGTGTGTGGGGGGGGGGGGTTGAGTGTGTATGTTTGTGGGGGGGGGTTGAGTATGTGTGTGGGGGGGGGTTGAGTGTGTGTGTGTGGGGGGGGTTGAGTGTGTGTGTGTGGGGGGGAGTTGAGTGTGTGTGTGGGGTTGAGTGTGTGTGTGGGGTTGAATGTGTGTGTGTAGGGGGGGTGAGTGTGTGTGTGTGGGGGGGGGTTGTGTGTATGTGTGTGTGGGGGGGGGTGGCTGAGTGTGTGTGGTGATTGATTGATTGTGTGTGTGCTGTGTGTGTTGTCTGATTGTGTGTGGGTGTGTGGCTGTTGTGATTGAGTGTTGGTTGTGTGTGTTGTGATTGTATGTGTGTGGGGGTGTTGTGATTGAATGCAGCTTTGCACAAACTGGGGGGGGGGGGCGCAAGATTATTTAGGCGGGGCGCGTGCGGCAAAATCTGGGTGCGCAGATGAAAAATATGTGCGCGGGCGGCCAAGATGATGTGCGCGGGCGGGCAGCCAAAGATGTGCACGGGCGGCCGAACAGAATAGTGCAGGTGGCGGCCACGTGATGCGGAGGTTTGGGGGAGGAGCACGCGCGAGCGCTTTGATGTCAAACACCCCACCTTCCGGTGTTTGCCCTGCAATAGCGCTGTGTTCCTGCTCTCCTCCGCTGGGAACCTGCTTCGCTGCGATCCTCTGCAAGTGTGAGGGTCGGCTGCCACTGTATCAATCACACTATGAATGTACAGAAATAATGAAAAAAAAGTGATAACACTTCCCCGCTCGTGCTTGCAAAATTATGCAGGACACTCTGTGCTCACGCTTGGAGAGTTGGTGATGTCACCGCTCTCAGCGGCAGCGTGGACGCAGCCTAATTTTGCAAGAGCGAGCTGTTGAAGTATGTAAGTATTTAGACTGCGCTTATAGTGCTGGCGACGCGTCGTCGCCCGAAAACAAATGCATTGTTGCCGCCGCGTGCGCTTATAGTAAGCGCGACGAGGCAACGCGATTTTTTGAAGCCGTCAATATTTGATTTTTCAGGGGCTGTCGCCTCATGTGACAGCCCCTGAACCAATCAATGGCCTGGTCGCCCGCGCCGCCACCACGTGAAATACAACATTTGCTAGCGGCGACGGGTGACGTCATGCGTCTCCGTCGCGGGCACTTTACGCGTGGCCTTAGATATATTTGTATTTACATTGTATACCGTTTAATAAAGGTTTTTATTTCCATGTGATTTTGATTACATCAGGCAGGGGGGGCCCGAGAAATTTCATGGATAAAAAGGGGGGCTCGGCATAAAAAGTTTGCTCACCCTTGGTGTAATGTATGGTATTTTTATATTTTGATAGTGCTGGCTGGCTTCTGATGTCTTATATGTGTGAAAAATAAATTAGGTTCTCAGTGTAAAATGTGGAAATATTATTTTTATTATTACAGTATATTATTATTTTCTCCTACTACAGGATAGTTCACCATATGAAGACTCAGAGTATTCAAGCTGTTTAAGGAGGCCTTCTTTTAAACGAGCCTCACATCCCTATGCAAAAATGAGTGGTTCAGAAGTGAGTACAAAATATTCCATTACTATTGAGCACATTTTCTTCTATTCCGTAAGGATTATTTTAAAAAAAGTTTGCTATGATGCTGCTCCTTAACGAATATAGTTTGCTCCAGCTGGTAGAGTTCTTGATTGCTAAGAGAAAAGGAAAATTGACATACAGTATGTCACGGTAGACCAGACTTTTACCAGGAATCGCCAGCACAAAGCAGAATGGGAGAATGAAATAAATGATAGTTTATTCTGGCCAGAGCCACCAGGGAGCAACACAATACAAAGGCAAGGCAATAACGCACCACAAGCTCAGGGTACAGGGGACTCCTAGCTCGCTGTGTGGTGGGTGCTGCCGAAGCGAACATACCCTCGTTTTCTCCATCTTGATCCGCCCGTACTTCAGTAACAAGGCGTGACCGCCTGAGGGTCCGCAGTGCCCACACCAGGTAGTCTCTAAACACCGAGACTACACAAGAACTACTGTAGAGCGGTGAGCAGCGTCAGCTTTTATACTTTCCCGGGCTCCATTTGAAACATGGAAGACTGGGTGCTGACAAATTAGGAGCAAGGTGGGTGGAGGACAATGCTCTATCTTTGGAATAAGCACTCTGCCAGCAGGCGGGCACGTCCCACCCAACTCGCTTAACTCTCCACCTGGCCAGCCCTCTGGCTCATTGGTTGCCCATCACTCAGGCATTTTTTGCTTGCCCAGACACACAATGAGTCACACAGACAAGTGCATTTACACATGTAGCAAGACTTACTGTTCTCGGTGCCAGCTTCCCAGGAGATTAACGGGGTTCCATGCTTCTGAATGGGATCCTGCAGCATTAATCCTTTTGGAGCATCTGCTGGGAGAGAATACCAGTACTGACCTTTGAGATGCCGTGTCCCCGCAGTGCTGAAGGTAAGATGTAGGGTTTTGCAACCCCTGGATGATTTAGATGCCTTTATATGGGTCTCTACATCATGACGGGGATCCTATATGGCCATTTTTGGTCATCAGCATCAGCAAGTGGGCTGGACAGGAGAAATAACATTGTCCAGCCTTCTTGATTATGTGGATCAAGGTTGCGCAAACTGGGGGACACGTGAAATTTTCTGTTGGGGTGCGACGGTTACAGAGGCCCCGTGCTTCCCCCGAAGGCATTTAAAGTAAATGCCGGGGATCGCGCGAGCCTTCTGTAACTTCACTTATCTTGGCTTCCAGCGACGCATCGCCAAATGATGCTGCGGGGTCACGTGATGTTGCGTTGGGAACAGCAGTCTCTCTCCGTGTGTAGTCACTTCCTGTCTTTTAAAACTCCATGTGCAATCAGGAGTTCAGCCTGCTCAGTTAGTTTGCAGCTGCTCTTGGCTTCTCTAGGGAGATTAACTCTCTGTACGCTGGAAAGTCCAGCCCTATTCCAGCACATAGAGACAGTGATTGTATTACACTTAATATTACATATCATTTGCAAATATGCACCATAGATAACAACTAATCTCGGCCATCTGACATCAAAATCACATTTATTTGCTGCTGTCAGTGGCGGATTTCCCATAAGGCCTGATAGGCTCAGGCCTAAGGCCTAAAATTTGGGAGCGGCACACGCGATCGAAAAGTGCTGATCACGCACGTGCACGAGCGGCTGGCAAGCGGCAATCGCACATGCACGGCCGGCAAGCGCCGATCACACATGCGTTGGCGGCAATGTGATGTCACACGCCATCGCGTTCACATGGCAATGGGACGGAGCAGCGCTGGAGGATGAGGGTGGCACCAGATAAGTGCCTAAGGGCGGCATTTTTTTAAAATCCGCCACTGGCTACAGTGTTTTGTGGGAAAATGACTTCTAGTAATACTTTATACATAGGCCATAAAAACCCTTCAATTTGCTATTGGTCTTTTGCCTTATTGTATTGTGTTTTTTTATAAGTGCACTGTATCATAGAGTAAATCCATTTCATTTTCTGTTGGCTATTGTATCACCAACAGAAAACAGTTTTTATAACTGTCCGTCTCTTTATTTCTACCCTGTAGTTGTGATTCATGGAATTAAAAAGGTTTTAACCACGTAATCCTCTACCCCTGAAGTTGTTGCAGTGGTTATTGTGACTCCACATTAAATACCATCATTTTGAATGCTTTTAAGATGTCTTTGAGGTTTTTGCAGAATTTGTGTACTTCCATCCCACAGGTAGCAAAACTTCCACAATAGCATTAGATATTCTAACAGCGACTCTCACTGATACATCTGGGAAACTGGTATTGTGGCAGTAACACGTAATGTCAGTACATGGTGCTGATTGTATTGCAATTTGTATTTTTAGCATATAACTTATTGATAATGCGCTGTTTCTGTGTATGTAGGAACCGATGGAGGTGAACTTGAACACTGAACCAATGGCATGTGCCAGCGGATTTAGAATAGTTGGCGGAGGGAAAGAAGGAATAACTGTAACCGAAGTTTTAAAGGAATCTCCAGATTCGCAAATATTCTGCATAAAAGAAGGTACAGTCCCTGAGGACCAGTGTCAGTCAGTACTTATTTTCTTTTTCAGTATTCTGGAGGAAGCCATCTTTGATTTGTGCTGACTGGAAGGTCAGAGTGCATGTATATACACTGGAGGGTCAGAGTGCATGTATATTCACAGGAAGGTCAGAGTGCATTTATATACACTGGAAGATCAGAGTGCATGTATATTCACAGGAAGGTCAGAGTGCATGTACATACACTGGAAGGTTAGAGTGCATGTATATTCACTGGAAGGTCAGAGTGCATGTATATTCACAGGAAGGTCAGAGTGCATGTATATACACTGGAAGGTCAGAGTGCATGTATATACACTGGAAGGTCAGAGTGCATGTATATACACTGGAAGGTCAGAGTGCATGTTTATACACTGGAAGGTCAGAGAACATGTATATTCACAGGAAGGTCAGAGTGCATTTATATACACTGGAAGGTCAGAGTGCATGTACATACACTGGAAGGTCAGAGTGCATGTATATACACTGGAAGGTCAGAGTGCATGTATATACACTGGAAAGTCAGAGTGCATGTATATTCACTGGAAAGTCAGAGTGCATGTATATACACTGGAAGGTCACAGTGCATGTATATACACTGGAAGGTCAGAGTGCATGTACAGTATATTCACTGGAAGGTCAGAGTGCATGTATATTCACAGGAAGGTCAGAGTGCATGTATATACACTGGAAGCTCAGAGTGCATGTATATACACTGGAAGGTCAGTGTGCATGTACTGTATATTGATGCTGCTCTTTCTGGTTACTGTGTCTTGTGAGACAAAGCTGTTAATTTCTTGCCACCTTCAGCTGATTGATATGTTATACAGCAAACTCAGTTATCGGAATCATTTTAAAATTTTTGTGAGTATAAAAAACGTGTTGCTCTTTTTGTCTTGGGAAATAATTGTTATTGTTTTTATATAATAAAAATGCAGTTTTTTTAAGAGTGATGATTTACATTTTATTTCTCAAAATATGTTTTTGGGACAACAGATAATTACAAAGGCAAGCGTAACATTTACAAAAATACACCCTATGTAATTAATAATGCTTCTTAAACTCACTGTCTTGTAGGTGACCAACTTTTAAGTGCTACAATATTTTTTGACAATATCACATATGAGGATGCGCTTAAGATTTTGCAGCATTCGGAGTCGTGCAAGGTACAGTTTCATCTGAAACGCAAGTTTGGAAAAGACGAAAGAGAAAAAATGCAATCCGTCATACAATTCAAGAAAGAAAAACAGATGCAGGTATACAATCTCTATATAAATATATATGTATATGCATGAAAAATATATCCCCCCCGCCCCCTTTTTCAACATGATTTTTTTAATTAGTTTTGTTTCACATGATTACAATAAACGTTAGAATGATAACATCTTTAGAAATTGACTTGCATGGTTTATCCATGTGCTGCAGAAAGCTTATACAGGTCACTATTGATAGATAAGTGCGAGTATAAATGGTCATTTATAATGTATAAATGCTTTAAAACATTTGATGTAATCTGCAACTGTCATTATCTAAATTAAGACCAATTACACGAAAAAAAAGCTAATATAATTGCTTAACATTACAGGCCTAGCTGTGAAATGGTTTCATTTAAGTTATTTAAGTCCTACAGTAGTTACAATTATTTACTAGGCATACATGTTTGCACTTACAGGGGAAAGATATCAAATACACGTCCTACGGTGATGCAGTTGCCACTTCTGAAAAAATTGAAGTTGACCAAACCGTAAAAAAACGGGAGCATAAAAAGAAGCGGTCGAAAAAAGAAAGGCTCTCCTGGCCCAAGTTTCAGTCTATTAAAAATACAACATTTCTAGGTCACAGAAGGTCACGGAGCACATCAGAGACAAATGAAGATGAAACCCCAGAGACTTCGTCAAAACTGACTGAGGCTCACTTCCAGGAAGGAGAAATCTATACAGAACAGAAAAAGGAGGCTCAATATCAACGAGAATTTCCTGGAAAAGGGATGGAACTCCACAGTAGGAAAGTGACAGATGGAGAGCACATCGCAGAGATAGAACACAAAAAGGTTTCTGAACCGCACAGAAGATCAAAAGAGAAAAGAAGCTTAGACAGCAGTATAAACGTACGTGTTGATCACCACGGCATGCCTAAAAGCCAGCTCAAGAAAGGACTGTCTTTCAACTCTTCCATTTCTTCAGGTAAAGGGCCTGGGAAGGCTGCAGAATGGCAAGATGACAAACGAGATGATTTAAGTACATTTTCAGTTATTAAAGAGAAGTGTCCTGAAGTGGAAGTTATCATAGTAAAGGAGAAAAACCTGCCATCACCATGCACAGTATCACCAATCCCCAAAAAAGATCGAATAACAACCGCGCATAACGTTGAGACCACTGTGTCTGAAATCCCAGCGCTCACACCCCAGATATCTCAAACACAGCTGAGCACAACAGAAGTGCAGATTAGGCAACTACCGCAGCATCTTTACCACGATACCATTGCGCAAGGTCAACAACAAGTGTACGATGATACTGCAAGTCTCACACAACAAGAAACAGAAGGTGGAAAACATACAAAGACAAAGCTAACAAAGGCAACGTTTGAAATTGCCCATCCCTCTCATAAAGAAGTAAGAACAAAACCCAAACAGCTTCATTCTGAAGATCATGATATTAATGTGGAAATCCCACATGCCGGAAGAAAAGGTGCAAGGGAAAGTCGAGCAGAGGGGGCAGATTGGAGCCTGAATATTGACGCACACCCTTCCACAGGAATTAACACAACACAAGTCAGAATTTCAGAGGCAGAACAAGGAAGTACAAGTTTTAAACCTCCAAAAAGAATTGATGATGCTGTTGCTGTAATTGAACCACAAATTAAAACATCAGAACGAGATAGAGAAATTGAAAGAGGTAGCAGGGAAGATAATAATGAGATGGACTGGGAGTCAGCTCTAGAAGCTGAAGATTATGAGTGGAAATTTAAAATACCTGTACTGCAAATGCCATCATTTGGCATCTCGGAACAGGAAGAATCAGATATTAAAGCCATAGATCTTCCAGTTGAACAAAAGCCTCCAGAGCAACAGCCGCAGGTGTCAGGGTGGAAATTCCAAATGCCAATTATCAAAATGCCCAAATTACCAAGACTACACAAGAAATTAGTCAAGTCTGAAGACGAGGACCAACCTAGTGCGATCACTGTAAATATTGATGCTAAAAGACCTGATATAACATATTTTCAGAGGAAGGATTCTGTAGTAAAGGTTGACGCTCCAATATCAACAGGAGTGCATGTAGAAGTAGACCATTCACTGAAGACTAAAATGGAGAAAGCAGACTTTGAAAGACCTGGAATGCAAATATTTATTCCAGAAATCCAGGTACCCGCTGTGGGGTTGTCTACCGCAGTAGATAAAACAATTAATGTAGCTAAAACATCAGGGGCAGAAGAAAAACAAAGAATTCTTTCTATGTTTGATGAAAATACTTTACTGACATGTGACAGTCTAATACTTCAATCAGACTTACCTGTGTCAGACCTGAATCTCCCTACCTCAGACACAGAGAAGCGTCAAACTAAAACGTTTGATATTTCCATACTAAAGAGAACAGAAATTGTAAACATCCCAGCAGAATCTACTCAATCAGAAGTGGAAGTATCAACCATTGACATGATTTCCCCAGATCAGATTTTAGCTGACAAAGCTGTCCTGGATGGAGAAGACAAAGACAAAACAAAACTGACATTGGAATATGAAACAAAATATACAGACATTGATGCTGGAAGCAAGGAGGGTGTAATGAGGATGCCAAAATTCAAAATGCCTTCTTTTAGTTCATTCACGAGAAAAGGAACAGGCAGTGCCGAAGAAAAGGATGGTATCAAAAATCTAAGAGAATCCTCCTATGCAACAGCAGCAGATATTGAGATCAAAGATCTAGACAGTGAAAACATTGAGAGTAGCACTGAACCAAACGTAGAGGGTGAAGAAAGCATATTCAAAAAAACTAAAATGAAAATACCAAAAGTTGGAGTATCACTCCCCCAATTTAAGGGACATAAAGGTCACTACAGTGTGTCCAAAGCCGCGCTAAGTCTAACCAGTGATGAATCAAATGAGGATCAAAATCAGCTGACGTTCCCTTCAGCTATAAATGATATTGAAGAAGATCAAGAAGTCCACGTGTCTGTTACATATTTTGATGGTGACCGTGAGTTGAAAGTTCCTGGCACAAAAGAATGTGAAGTATCCAGTGAAGTTCTTCTAAACACAGCCAGTATGACAGTCCAAAGGGGCACAACAAGCAAGATTGACTTTCCTCATTTTCAAATGCCAAAACTGCGTGTGGCAGCATTAGGCGACAGCAAAATAGATACAGAAGAAGAGCTGGAACAAACCACAGTGAATATTCATTCTTCAGCATCAGCAGTAGATGTAAATGCAGATGATATGACTCTTGATGCTCCATTAGTAGAAACTATCAGTAATGAAACTAATGTAGATTCTTCAGGTTATAAAATCAAAATGCCATCAAGTAAAATGCCCACGTGGAGCATATCGGACAAAAGG
Organism: Ascaphus truei; assembly: GCF_040206685.1. NCBI lineage: Eukaryota > Metazoa > Chordata > Amphibia > Anura > Ascaphidae > Ascaphus > Ascaphus truei. The sequence continues at coordinate 18,746 of NW_027456306.1, forward strand.
ACTGATATTGGTTTCCCATCAGTGGATACTTTATCAAGAAGAGATCAGAGTAGAAGTGAAGTTGGCACAAGAGAGTTAGAAATTGAGGGTTCGGAAAGCACTGAAATTGAAGAAAAAGAGTCAGAGAAGCAGAGCAGTTCTTTTAAAATGCCAACTTTTAAATTACCTTCATTTGGTTTTATTGGGTCAAAAGTGAAAACAAGCCATCCTGTTGGTGAACCAAGTGAGCAGAGACAGAAGGATGCTCTTGCAGATCTGGAAATTAAGATGCCCATTACAAGTGTAGCTGGTGAAACAACTGAAAAAAAAAACAAAAAAACAAAGGGCAAAATAAAAAAGTCTAAGAAAAAGTCAGTCGATTTGGAGAAATCTCCCATCAAGATGAACATCCCAGAGATGACGATAAAAGAAACACAACTAAAGCATGCAGAGTTTTTCATTGCACAGAAGGAGACTATTAGTTTAGATGATTTCAATGCGGAGGTTTCTTCTGCCGTATCCGCTATGAGCAAAGAGCAAGAAAAGACAGAAGGCATGGAGGGACATGTTACAAAGGTCAACATACCGAGTGGTTATGAAGTTGGGAAAATTCAAGATCTGATTACCACTGAAATTAAAATCCCATCCAGTGACGAGTTGAATTATATATATATTTCACAAACAGCAACCAATGTGATTCAAGACAACGCAGAAGTGGCAGAAATCACTGTTCATTTTCCTCATTTCCTACTGCCAAATATATCTGCTGTGATGCCTGAAAAGAAGGAGGATGGTACAGGTGAGGTCATTGAAAGAAATACAGTAGACATTTCGTCTTCAAATGTGGCAGGAAATGCAGAAGCAGCTCCATTTACAAATGAGACTTCAGCAGTAGAAAATAGGACTGAAACCTCTGGGAAAGGAAAGGAATCATCAGGTTGGAAAATCCAAATGCCATCAATTAAAATGCCTACATTTCATAAATCAGACAAAAAGACTGATATTAATGTTTCATCTTTAGACACAGCAATGTCTAAAAAAGTGAGCATTGTGGAGAATAAAGAAAAGGAGCTGAACACGGAAAGTGAATTCATCTCTGGAGAAAGTGACCAGGGGAAACACGAAAGTCCATTCAAACTGCCATCCTTGAAACTCCCTTCACTTAGTCTTGTTGGAACAAAAGGAAAAACAAGTCAGGTTGTTGATGAAGCAAGTACGGGAAACCAGCAGGTCTTACTCCAAGCAACAGAGATTGATACTGAAATCGCTGAGATAATCAAAGGAAAGACGGAGAAAAAAGTAACAAAGACCAAAAAAAAGAAATCAATAACTGAAATGAAAAGTGATGAGGTCGACATACATGTCACCAAATTGGAAGGTGATATGTGTTTAATTAAACAAGATGGTTCAGGGACTGATATTCCGTCTGCAAATGCTGATATCACGGTTGAAAAAGAAAAGTCAGGAGTCACTGTTATAAAGGGCATGCTTCCAAAGGTCAAGATGCCTAAATTAGAGTTATTCACACCATTTAGTACAGATTCAAAGCTTGATATGGAAGTCAGTGTACAAAAACCTGATACTGCTTTTCCTCCGTATGGTTCTTTTGAGTGTGGGGGAGACATTCAAATGGACAGACAGGTCCTATCAGTGGATAAATCAATGGAGGTAAAAGTTTTTGACACAAAGGAAAGTAATATGTCAACAGAGGTTATTAGAAAAACAGATCATGCAATGCTGCCTGCCCAATATATCAACATTCAATTCCCCCACTTTCAGATGCCAAAAATTGGTGTTATTGCCCATGACACCAAGCAGATTGAAGTAGGCAAAAGAAGCAAAGTGGAAATTCCCTTTTCACAGCTAGCAGTGGACACTGACATTGATGACATATCTGTTGAAGGAGAAGTCGAGAAGAGGAAGCCTAAAACTTTTGAGAAAATGGGAGAATCTTCAGGTTTTACAATTCAGATGCCAGCTATCAATGTACCTAAACTCACACAATCTGATGGGAGTGTTTCATCAGCAGTCTTTCAATTGGAAAAAGATACTAGTAATCTTGGGATCAAAGAAAGGACATTGGAGATTAAAGGAGGTGTAGGTGCAGGAGAAAGAGAACTGGAGAAGCAAGAAAGTTCTTTCAAATTGCCAGCCTTTACACTTCCCACATTTGGTTGGACTGAAACAAATAAAAAACCATGTCAGGATATTGTTGAAATAGGAGAAGAAAATGACTTAGCTCTAAAAGGAGCAGCCGAATTAGAAAGCAGAATTGAATACCCCGACTTCCAAACGAGAAAGCTTGATCTCATGGTACCTGAGTATGAGGATGAAGGTGCTGATATAAATCTTGAGAGAGAGAAACTGGTTATTCCAGTTCCACCTTTACCCATAAGTACAGAAGATTCTGTAGTTAACATTGAAACATCAGAGATGGATGTAATTGATGACTCTTCTAATGAACAAAGAAAAGATTCCTCAGGTTGGAAAATTCCAATCCCGACTTTCAAAATGCCTACATTTAGCAAAATTGACAAAAGAGGGGAAAAGCCTAAAACTAGTGCACAGTCCGTGGATATTACATTTCCTCCTGGTAAGAGTAATGTTGATGAAACAACTTTAGAGACTGAGAATGTAATACGCACCACAGTAGATGAAAATGAACCTGAGAAGCAGGAAAGTTCTTTAAAACTGAAAACCTTTAAGATGCCTCTGTTTGGTCGCATCAGAATGAAGCAAGAAGCAAGCCAAGATACTGGTATTGTAAGGGAAGCAACACATGAAAAAACTCCCCCAGCTCTATATGTAAATGGATCAATCACAGATACCAATGCTGAAACTTCAGAAATGAAAGGTAAAAAAACAAAGAGTAAACAGAAAAAGCATAGGACAAAGCAGGAAAAACACATTTCAAAATCTGAAAGCCAAGAAGTAAGCATAACCACATTACAGAAGGGAGAGATAGAAATACCTATTTCAGAAAAAGAAATGATACATATCGCTGATGTAGAAGTTGAGATTCCGGTTACAGATGCTGATATTGAGAAAAAGAAGACGAAAGGCATGAAGGGTCATATGCCAAAGGTAAAAATTCCTAAATTAGCATTTTCTACACCTTTTACTAAGGATGCAAAGGTGAAAATACCTGACTGTACTCTTCCTGACCAGAATCTGATTGTTCAAAGTGGTGAGAATAAATATGAGTTGTTTCCGGATGGCACTATCGAAGAGGACAAACACGATGA
>NW_027456307.1:0-21896 GCF_040206685.1 Ascaphus truei
AAACCAGATCTGGATACTGATAGGCCCTCACATCCAGTGTGTGGTCCAATCAGTACCCAACCCTCAGGTTGGCACTCTCTTGCTGTTGCTAAGGCCCGCCCTTGGATACTCTGTTACAATCCAAGGATTCAAAACTACACAAGGCCTTAGGAAGGAATTATCCCCTCCACTTCCAGCACCTAACAGGGCTTACATTGGTAGGGCCCAGGAAAAGACATAGTGGCCGGGAGGCTATTCTATACCATCATATAGATCTTCATAACATTTTTTAAAATTACTCCACTATTAGTTTTGGGTTGGCCGTGGTAGATCCTGATTTGCGCTCACTTTCAGAATCGGAGCCCGCGTTCCGTGACTCTGAACTTCCCGCCTTAGCCATCTCCGATCTATTAAAATAGTCCGTTAGTACCGGGGTCCCCCTTTTGGCCTGTTTGGATGTTCCTATGGTTGCCGCCGCTGTCGGATTTGCGATATTTATCCGCCGCTTTAGATTCTTTTTACTGCCGGTGGGGGCGGAGCCCAAGTTTTAGGCAACTATTTCCCTTGCCGACGCGCATGCGCTCCCCTTAGAACATTTTTAAAAGAGCAAAGTTATTCAATATTGCAGGTGACTGCTGTGTCACTCCTCTGTAGACGAGCCACTTTAATAAAACTGCAATTTGGTTTTCAGGCGTGGGCGTTGCCTAGTGGCAAAGGCATGTATAGCTGCTTTTGAATGTTACTATTATGCTTCAGCAGCATCTTGTTTAGGATCAGGCTGTTTTTTTTTTTTTTAAATTTTATGTTTGTTTATTTATTTTCCTGGGGAAGCTGTGCCTTTAATTCAAACTGGTGGTGGCCATCTTGGATCCGGCTGAAACGCAGGCTGGAACGCACGGAGCAAGACAGCTCAGTCAATCAGCTGCTCTGCTCTGTCCCCCTCCTCACAGCGGGGGCGCAGGAAGGCGGCGCAGGAAGGCGTTGGGGGGCGTGGGCAGGGCTGAAGGTAAGCCCGGCACACAGCTCCCTCTCTGTCACAGGGCAATGGCGGCCATTATAGATGCCACACAGCCGAACCAGAGCCCCGCACCACGACCGCACATCCCGTTTACAGTCCAGCCCTTAGATGGGAGGCAAGTCTGAAAGCCCCGGTGGCGCAGATAGCCGTAGACCGCTCCGCCTATAGCCGCTAGCTCTTATCTTCTTTATTGGTGCCCAGCGGCCATTTTGTAGGATCGGCCGCGTGTGTTAGGAGGTACTGGGAGCTCGGTGGTGCCGCAATGTCACTGCCTTTTTCGCCACTCACTTTTATTCTGCTCCCGTGGTGTTCGCCTCCTAGGTCATCCGACCCGTGGGTGATCCGGCAGGGGGGCACGAATAGCCCGCGATCGCAAGCAAGTCTGCTTCTGGGATTCTTGGCATATAATAATTATTATTTTTTCTGAATTTGGACTAGTATTACTCAGTCAATGTTTATCTTAGGGAGCTTCAGACAAACCCGACTATCCCTGTCAGGCTCCAAACCACGCCCCTCCAATCTTTCTTAATTTTGTCTCAGCGTTTCCCCTACTGAAATCCCTCTCCTGGCTTCCTATCAAATCCCGTATCTCACACTCAATTCTCCTCCTCACTTTTAAAGCTTTACTCTTCTGCCCCTCCTTACTGTACATCTCAGCCCTATTTTCTTGCTATGCACCATCCCGACTCTTGCATTGTACCCCCTTTCTATCGAAAGCTCTCTCCCACCTTAAACCTTTCTCACTGCCCCACACCTCTGGAATGACCTTTAAGACCCACCTTAAGACACATTTGCTTAAAGAAGCATGTGAGTAGCACCGTGGATAATACTATACACATGATACATAAAGCTTGGCCCCCTGCAGATGCACTTACCAGAATGCCCTCCTACTGTCTCTGTACATTCTTCCTACCAATTAGATTGTAAGCTCTTCGGAGCTCCTCTTCCGAAATATTACTTTTTGTCTGAAGCACTTATTCCCATCATTTGCTATTTGTATTATTTGTTATTTACGGTATATGATTGTCACGTGTGTTATTACTGTGAAGCGCTATGCACATTAATGGCGCTATATAAATAAAGACCTACATACATACAGTACAAGTCTGGTTATCAGGCATCTCAATGTTAGAACAGAAGGATTGTGGGGTGGGGACAGAAATCAGGTCTCTTCGGCTCAAAGCATGCTGGGAGCTGTAGTCTTAGCACCTCCTCCCAGCATGCACACATTTATTGGGGCAGTGTTAGGGGCTGAGGAGGAGATATGACACATAAAAGGAGCAGTTAGGGGAGGAGCTGCTTTGCGCGTTATTATAAAGGGAATATCTGAGAGTTTGCACCTGTAACTGCCTCTGTTTCATATTTTCTTTGTGTTAATTACATGAAGGATCAAGGCACAAAACATGATATAAATGTAATAAGAATAGATATGACACGGCCTTCTCCTGCCGGCACCTCTTAGTTTTATTTCCTTTTGTGTTTTTAATATTCTGTATGTCCGGCTACAGGAAGGGTCAGGAGACAGGGAGGACAGAGGCAGGAGGAACCCTTCTGGCTCCGGCCTTGCCTGTCCCTACTAATACAAACATACAACCCTTCACTCAATAACATAGCCCTAATCCCATGTGACAAGGAGGGGTAGGACAGGCACTGCTATCCTTCCTCTGCAATATAGGATGGGATCCTTCCCCCCCCACCCCATGATGTGACTCCTGTATGGGATGATACACTGGAGGAGATGCTGCAGGAGAGGAGGAAGCAATCAGAGGTCTCTCCACCTCCCCCTGGGTATCACTGCAGGTTTCTGCCTGTCTGGGAGTCACAGCCCGCAACTATCGTCTGTGCAAGTCTGTATAGTAAAGAGGGAGAGATGACCACGTATCTTGATAATAGTTATTTTGCCCATTAATGTACTGTATGTTTGGTGGGGTGGGGGAGCTGTATTGATGTAAATGTAGGCCATGTTTTTTTAAATACAGGATTGGTGCAGCAGGCCAGCGGGGACCTACGGGGACAACCCAAAGATCACCTGAGGAACCACGGGGACCACCTGAGGAACCACGGGGGACAGCTGCGGGGAAGAACCAGTGGCCCCACAGCTGTAGGGGTCCCAGCCACCCACGGGGCTACACGAGGGCCCCCCAGACACCCGTGGGAATCACCCCAGGGCCCCGAGACATGTGGGAACCACCTGAAGGCTCCCAGAAAAACGCGTGGACACCGTTGGTGCCCACGGACACCTGCGGGGACCACCTGGAGGCCGACAGAGCCTAGCGGGGATAACCCAAGTCCCCCAGACACTGGTGGGCACCCCCAGGGTGAACTGTGGAACCTACGGACACCCATCTGGACTACCGGGGACCCCTGCTGGACTGCGGTATTAATCCTGTGTGTAAAAAAAATAATGGTTTCATGAATATTGTAATGGTTTATTAGGGACCTAGGAGGTAGGTAGTGGGGCTGTTATGTGTATTTTTGTTTATTGTCGGTAGTGGGGGTGGATGAATGGGGTATTGGTCCCAAGGAAGGGTGTTTAGGCCTACCGGGTGGGGGGGTAGCGGGAGGGGTTAACCCCTTCATTACCTTAGCGTTATTAACCGCTAAGATAAAGAAGAGGTTAAGTCATCCTGCAACACCCCCGCAAGGCCTAAACACCCACCCAGGGCCAAATACCACCTTCACCCACCCCTGCTACCCACAATAAGCCTGGCATGGGTGTATAACCCCTTCATTGCCTTGGCGGTAATGAAGTTGCCTGTAAATGCATTTTTTATGCATCAGATTCATGCCGGGGGTCTCTGGTGCTGATATTAATGGATTTCATCTCCGGGACACATGCATTTTATTTTCATCGCTGCTTCACCCCACCTTCTTGCCAACTTTTGTGGCGGGACAATTTGGAGAAGAAACAGCAATTTTAAAGTGGCGATCAGCCGCAATAAGCTGATCAGGGCTTATAGAATTGAGCGTGTTTGAAAAACCGGCGATCAGTGCCAAAAAGTGGCTTATCACCGCGCGTCTGCCGATTTTTATTTTTTTTCCGGCAAAAAAAACGGTAATTTTTGCTCTTATCGCCAGCTTCTCTGGGCTTACTCGCTGCTTACTGCATTAGGGCCTTAGGGAGGATTCGTTCTTATAAAGAATACCAAGTTTGGCATAGGATTTGGATGTCAGGGTATCAATGTGCAACCCAAATGTTAAATGGGAGTTGAACTATATGCCCAGATATTTCAAACAAGTAACAGGGGCTAGGATGGTATTAGAGTTGGTTTTTATCTGAAGCTCTGTCATTGGTAGCTTTAGCAATTTAGCTCTGGTCCCAAATACCATTGTTACAGTCTTGTCAGTGTTTAAACTCAGTTTGTTTTGGGAAATTCAGTTTCAAGTCTCAAAAAATCAGATTGAAGTATGTGTTCAAGGTCAGAGAGGCGAGGGCTGCGTGCATATAGGATAAGATCTAAGGCCTCTCACAATAACCCGTTAGGAATATTAACTCCTCATCTATCCGACATAAGTATAAAATATACTCTAACCAAGACCCCCAATACAGAGTTACCCACCTTATACGGGAGCAGCTGCCAGACGAGTATAGTAAATGTATCTTATTTCTTTTACCACTGGAGGGCAGCGTGGAGTGACAAGCTGTGGCGCCCGTAAGGACGACGTGCCAGTTAGACGGAAGGAGATGCGCGCACACTTTTATGTGAAACGGATATATTTGGGGAGGGATTTAGTAGTCTGAGTGAGAAAATTGATATTTTGTCACAATGGATAAATGTAAAAATTAACCATTTAAAAATGCACAGATTTTATCCACCTTTTGGAAATTGGGGATGTTGCCTAAAAGTCTGAGAATGCATAAAGTGCCACCCATGGGCTTTAATGAAGCAGCATTTGTGGGCTAAAGGGAACAGCATTATGTATAAAGGTATTTTGGACTCGATATAAATAATTGAAGCCAAAAACTAATATTAAGTAAATTGAGAATGGAAAAATCTTCAGCACAAACGTACAGAATGTGATATTCTGAGAGATCTTACAGATGTTATCAAATCCCACAATGAATATATAGAAAATGTCTGTATAGAACGAGTCAAACAAGAATATGCCAATAAAACGTTTAATTGGGAGATACAGGGGCGACAATTCAGGTAATTTAGCCGGTCAGCCAGTAGAGCAGGTCAGCCGGTCAGCCGGTAGAGCAGGTCAGCCGGTAGAGCAGGTCAGCCAGTAGAGCAGGTCAGCCGGACAGCCGGTAGAGCAGGTCAGCCGGTCAGCCGGTAGAGCAGGTCAGCCGGTCAGCCAGTGGAGCAGGTCAGCCGGTCAGCCGGTCAGCCAGTGGAGCAGGTCAGCTGGTCAGCTCTGAGATCAGCATTACTTATATCCCCTACACGTTGCCCCCTGCATGTAATGCTGCAGAACAGCCCGCACTGCATATACTGTACATGAGATACTTAACCCTTTCTTTTCGCTCGACTCTAATCTGAATGATTTGCTAATTGGTTTGTAATTAGAGAGATATTTGTAGCAGAATCCCATGTATGTTCTTTTTACACTTTTAGAAACCGTTTTGTGTAATAAAAGATATGACAGATCAGAGGGGCTTCCTGTTTGCACGTGTGTTTTGGCAGAAGTGTATATGTGACCCTATAAACCTGTCTCACACCCGGGCTTGGCAGCGTGACACTAGTGCAGGATCCTGGGGAAGAATCACTGAGCTGTTAGCAATAGATACAACGGATAGAAAAGACACTACACATAGGTTGGATTAAAGAGAATATTTTATTGAAATAATTAATCTCTTTGCTGGTAGGGGCCTGCAGCACATTGCAGAGCGATATAGTAACACGCAGAGCAATGCATTGCAGGCCCCTCCGGCAGCAAAGGGGTGAAGATCAATGCAGGGTGTATAAAGATCTCACTGATAAGTCATGCACAAAGGGCAGTTTGTTGCTGTGATCCAGAGGAAGGCGAAACATAACCCCTGCTGTGCAATGGGGGAAAAAAATTCCTTCCTGACCCCATTAAATGGCGATCGGAGGGTCCCTGGATCACTGCGCAGTGAGATCAGATGGAGCAGCACAGATCAGCGTTATTATACACAGGGGCACACTCAGTATATAGAGATGCGGATGATGGGGCCCTTGTGCCCCTGTGTATAACTCACCTGCTCCCCCATCCCCCTGCATATCTATCCCATTCACCCCCTTTCCTCCCGCATATCTCGCAGGGCCGGCCGTCCATTAGACGGTCGCCTAGCGCGCAAAGGTTTTAGGGGCGCATTAATAATAATTATAATTTTTTACTCTTATTATTTTTTATTTATTTATGGGTTTTTTTAAAATTATTTTTCTTTTTTTTATCCAGTATTTTGGCGCCCTTTTATTTTTATTATGCGTCGCGCTGGGTTGCGGTCGTAGCCCCGATAGCTACGCCACTGTTTATTTTATTATTTTATTTATCTTATTATTATTTTTATACAACTGGGGCGCAAATTTTAAGTTTCACCTAGGGCGCATGAAACCCGTGCACCGGCCCTGCTCCTAGTTCTCTCACCCTCTCATGCCCAATATTCCTATCTCCCTCTAGTACCTGTCCCTCCCGCAGCCTTCCTGATCTTATCTGCCTCTCCTGCTGTTAAACCAACTTCTCAGGGCCCCTAGAATACCCCTGTTTCTATGCCCTGGCCCCTCTGCTACCTGCCCCCGGGATCTTCTCCCGAACCTGTGAAAGGGGAAGCAGCACATCCCTCCACACCTCTCGTATTCCCCTTCGTTGTTGTCCACCTCGTCACCCCACTTGTCGTCCGCCTTGAAGTCCGTCTCGCTTTCCGTCTCGCTGTCCACCTCGCTGTCCGCCTCGCTGTCCGCCTCGCTGTGTGCCTCGCTGTCCATCTCGCTGTCTGCCTCGCTGTCCATCTCGCTGTCCGCCTCACTGTCCGCCTCGCTGTCTGCCTCGCTGTCAGCTTCGCTGTCCGTCTCGCTGTCTGCCTCATAGCCCGTCTCGTAGCCCGCCTCGTTGCCCGCCTTGCAGCCCGCCTCGTAGCCCGCCTCGTTGTCCGCCTCATCGTCTGCCTCGTCGTCTGACTCGTCGTCCGCCTCGTCGTCCGCATCATCGTCCTCTAGGACAAAGGGCACCACCTTTGTGCGTCCGCTGACCTGCAGGAGACATGAAGTGTTTGTAACCAGGGACAGTGATACTCTGTATCGCAAGAGTTCCTGTGACACTTATACCCCCTCCCCAATACCCAATTATACCGCCCTCCACAGGGCCAGTACCTGTTATACGCACCTCCCCAGGCCCAGTACCCAGTTATACACCCCTCCCCAGGCCCAGTACCGTTTTACCCACCTCACCAGGCCCAGTACCCAGTTATACACCCCTCCCAAGGCCCAGTACCCGTTATACCCTACACCCCTACCCAGGCCCAGTACCCGTTATACCCACCTCACCAGGCCCAGTACTCAGTTATACACCCCTCCCCAGGCCCAGTACCCGTAATACCCACCTCACTAGGCCCAGTACCCATTATATACCCCTCCCCAGAACTCCGTTATATGCCCCTCCCCAGGATCCTTTACACAGACCCTCCCAGACGCAGGACCCCCTACGGTGGAGGTGTAATGCCACATGGGTAGTGGAAGGTTTCTCAGAGAAGGTGTCCATGTGTCACAGCTGTATCATCACCTTGGATGAGAAGTCTCCCTACTCTCTGCCTTTCCTATCTCTCTCCAGTCAGTCTCTCTCTCCACCTTTAATCTTATCTCTTTTATTTATCTCTGTCCCTCCTTACTTTTGTTTCTATGGTTTTCTCCACCCCCCCATGTAATAGGGGCACAAACCTCAGATTTGGGGAACACTCCCATCCCATGAGACCCGAGGAAACAGGGACGCACTAACCTTCATTAAAACATCTCCAGCAGGTTCTGTATTATTACACTGTAAAGTGTTGCAGACTTTTCCATAAATAGTGTCCTGTACAACAGCTAATAGCACAGTGTGTGCGACAGATTCACAGCTCCGCCATTCCCATTTACCTCTAAAGCGCGGTTTCTTGATTCTTCCTCGTCGCTGTCCTCCTCCTCCCATGCCTGTGATACAGAGGATAGTAATGTGATCACATGTATTCCTCACTCCTATACATGTCCTGGTGCTGTATGGGGGGTTTGACGGTTAAGCCAATTGTCCACAGCACTCAAACAGTAATAATCTTCACAACCCAACGTTGCTTCGCAATGTTAGCAACGCTTCATAGTAATAGACTCCTTCACGGCCCGTTCCCCGACAGGGGGGATAGCCGGGACAGGTGTCCCGAGCCAGGTGTCTGTGGGGGGCCCGGCCGGCGCTGCAAGCTGGGTCTCTAGCCTGTCCAGCTGCCAGTACTCTCGTGGCCAGGTCCCGGATCTCCCTCTGCTGTAGGCCTCTTCTTTCTGTCCCACGCCGAGCTTCCAATGCCGGCGCACCTCTCTGATGTCAGCGTGCCGGAAGTAAGCTTGGCCCAGTTTCCCGCGTGCGCCAGCGTTAAAAGCACATGGGACAGAGAGACCTGCAGCTGCGGGGAGAGCCGGGGCCCGCAGAGAAGACCTGCAGAACTTGCAGGACCAGCCGGGGCCCCTGGAAGGGGGGGGAGAAGGGAGGGAAGGGGGTGAGAAGGGTGAGGAGGGGGGATAAAGGGGGGGGGAGGAGGGGAGGGGAAGAAAGGGGGGGAGGGGGGAAGGAGGGGGCTTTGAAGATGTGCTGCTCAGGGGTTTGGTGCTCTTGCGTCGGGCAAAGTGATGTCTTGAGGTGTACGGCAGGGGAGGTGAACGGGAGGGGCGGCGAACGGGAGGGGGGGTGAGGTGGAGAATGGGTGGGGGGTTGAGGCGGCGAACGGGAGGGGGGGTGAGGTGGCAAACGGGAGGGGGGGTGAGGCGGTGAACGGGAGGGGGGGTGAGGCGGTGAATAGGAGGGGGGGTGAGGCGGCAAACGGAAGGGGGGGTGAGGCGGTGAACGGGAGGGGGGGTGAGGCGGTGAACAGGAGGGGGGGTGAGGCGGTGAACGGAAGGGATGTTGAAGGGGAGGCGGGGTGAGGCGGTGAACGGGAGGTGTGTCCGCGGTAGGGTTGACGGGGAGGGGTGGTGATGCGTGTGTGGTGGCAGGGTAGATGACCGAGTGCGTCTGCAGTTCCGAGAGGGCGTGCGTCGTGTGAGTAACAGAGGTTGGTGTGTGGGAGGCGCGGTGAAGGTGAGCTGGGTCGACATTAGGGTGTGCGGGCCATAGAGGGTGGCGGAATGGCATTGCTGAGGTGAGGGGAGGTGTGGGTAAGCGGTGAACGTGAGGGGTGCTGGCAGACTACAGAGGAGTGCGTGCGGTACCGAGAGGGCGTGCGTCGTGTGAGTACCAGAGGTTGTGGGGTGGCAGGCGCATTGAACGTGATATGTTCCAGGATCCACAGTAAGGTGTGAGGGACAGAGAGGGTGCCGGCGTGGCATTGGGGATGTGGTACAGAGGAGTGTGTGCGGTCCAGAGAGGGTGTGCGTGTTCGCAAGTGGTGAGGGAGGGAGTGAAGACGCGCTGATCGTGAGGTGTGGGGCCACGTTAGAGAGTACGGTGTGTGGTCCCGAGCGGCATACAAATTGGGTTGAGGTGGTGGTGAGGCGGTGAACAGAGGTGTCCGAAGAGGCGTGCTACCGTGCGGTGTTGGGTGCCGGGGGTGAGTGTTGTGTGAGGGTGGGGTGCAAATGCATAAAATGGCATATAGTTTGTTTCTAAGAAGACACTGTACCTGAGTATTCGGCAGGGGATGAGCAGTGGGGTTATTTTATTTTCTGATGTGAGAGCAAGCAGTGAGGCGTCAAAATGGCTCCCAAAGCTCAGTGAATCTTGGGAGAGTGTGGCAGTGGTGTAGGTGTGGTGAGCGAAGGCAGCAGGCCAATGAGAGGTGTGCGGGGGCGGGGGTGCCGAGGGACCAATCAGATTGGCCTGAGGCTGAGTGACGGACCAACGGACCAATCTGATTGCCCATAAGCACTGCTAACATACAACGTTTTCAAAAAAATATATATAGATATGTTTGTATCTCACTCTCGCGCTCTCTTGCTCTTGCTCTATCACACACACACACACACACACACACACACACACACACACACACACACACACACACACACACACACACACACACACACACACACACACACACACACACACACACACACACACACACACACCTTTTTTAGGACTCTAGCACTGTAGCACTGAGAGTCTTCGCAAACACATAGAGATACAGCGAGACATGAAGGGACACAAGATACACTCAAAAGGAACATGAAAAATGACACACACCGTGTATGCGGCAGATTCACAGCTCCGCCATTCCTATTTACCTGTGAAGCGCTGTTTCTTGCTTCTTCCTCGTCGCTGTCCTCCTCCTTCCATGCCTGTGATACAGAGGATAGTAATGTGATCACATGTATTCCTCCCTCCTATACAGTACATGTCCTGGTGCTGTATGGGGGTTTTGACGGTTAAGACAATTGTCCACAGCACACAAACAGTAATAATTTTCACAACCCAACGTTGCTTCTCAATGTTAGCAACGCTTCGGAGTAATAGACTCCTGCAAGGCCCGTTCCCCGACAGGGGGGGATAGCCGGGACAGGTGTCCCGGTCCAGGTGTCTGTGGGAGGGCCCGGCCGGTGCTGCAAGCTGGGCCTAACCTCTAGCCTGGCCGTCTGCCAGTCCTCTCGTGGCCGGGTCCCGGATCTCCCTCTGCTGCAGGCCTCTTCTTTCTGTCCCACGCCAAGCTTCCAATGCCGGCGCACATCTCTGATGTCAGCGTGCCGGAAGTAAGCTTGGCCCAGTTTCTCGTGTGCGCCAGCGTTAAAAGCACATGGGACGGAGAGACTTGCAGCTGCAGGGAGAGCCGGGGCCCACAGAGAAGACCTGCAGAACTTGCAGGGCCGGCCGGGGCCCCTGCAGACACCGGGCCAGGCCGAACCATCCACAACGTAAGTCTGTTTTTTTTTTAAAGTATTGGGGGGGGGGGGGGGGGAGTGGGTGTTGTTTTTATATGCATGGGGGGGGGGGGGTTATATGTATTGGTGTCTTTTAAATATGCATTGGGCTATTTTTTCTATGCATTGGTTTCTTTTTTTTATTTGCACTGGGGTTTGTTTATATGCACTGGGGTTTGTTTATATGCATTGGGGTTTGTTTATTTGCACTGGGGTTTGTTTATATGCACTGGGGTTTGTTTATATGCATTGGGGTTTGTTTATATGCACTGGGGTTTGTTTATATGCACTGGGGTTTGTTTATATCGATTGGGGTTTATTTATATGCATTGGGGTTTGTTTATATCGATTGGGGTTTGTTTATACGCATTGTTTTTTTTAAAATGTATTGAGTTTATTTTATAAGCATTGTTTTTTTTGTACACCGAGAGGGTGCATGTGTAGTGAGAATGAGAGGGAGCATATGTCTGTATATAACCATTAATGTGTGTATCTGAGTGAGTGTATGTTACTGTCTGATAGTTTCTATGTTTGTAAAGCATAATGAGAAGTGTGATTGTGTGTGCGCGTATGCAGTGGTTGACAAATCACCAAAAAATCTACTCGCCACCTAGTACCAAATGTGTGCTGCTTGGGCCAATATTTACTCGCCCGGGGGTTAAATCCACTCGCCCGGGGCGAGCAAATGTATAGGTTTGTCGAACACTGCGCGTATGTATATATATATATATATATATATATATATATATATATATATATATATATATATATATATAATAGTGTGTGTCTGTGCTTCTACAAGAGTATCAATCTGTGTGTATTTTAGTGGGTGTGTGTGAATATAACTGATTGTGCGTTTGTATTTTAGGAGCAGGAACCTGTTGGTACTCCGTTCCTGCAGTTTTTTAGGAGCAGGAACATGTGTGTGTGTATACTGTAGGTGTGAATATATATATATATAGGAACGAAACTCTGTGCCGCTATCTCTCTCTCTCTCGCTCTCTTGCTCTATCACACACACCCCTACCTACACACACACACACACACACACACACACACACACACTTTTTTTTAGGACGCTAGCACTGTAGCAGTGAGAGTCTTAGCAAACACTTAGGGGGCTATGCAATAAGCAGTGATAAATAGTGATAAGTCATTTTAAGAGCGCAAAGTGCTCTTAGAACGTAACGTTACTCCGAGCGCTATTCCCTAAGCCGCGCAAACAGGCCCTTTGCGCTCTAAAACTGACTTTTTCCTGGAAAAAAGTCCAACTTTGCTCGTACGATGAGCTGTTTGCGCTGAATCCTGCCCTTCTGCGGGATTCACTAAGCAACGCAAACTTATTGTACTTATTCTAAACACATGAAACATAAAGCTTGGTCCCCTGCAGACGCACTTACCAGAACTCCCTCCTACTGTCTCTGTACGTTCTGTATGTTACTTTTATGTCTAAAGCACTTATTCCCATGATCTGTTATTTATATTATCTGTTATTTACTTGATTACCACATGTATTACTACTGTGAAGCGCTATGTACATTAATGGCGCTATATAAATAAAGACATACAATACAATACTTGAACGTTGTGCTGAATAAAGCTCACCAGCTAAAGCAGGTGATAAAAAAAGCAGGACTCTGAAAAAATTCTTTGTTTAACTTTTTACAGGCGCAAAACCCGCGGCCGTCCCGGGGTCCCCGCGGGCCTGCGGTACCAATCTTGTGCCTACAAAAATACTAAACATTATCTCTAACTAAATACACCCCCCTAACACATACAGTACAATAATGTGCAAAATAACTATTATCCAGATATGGATAATAGATTATTTGCTCATTATTAAATACTACATTAGCATACCTAAATAAAGTAAATAAAAACAGTAGCCAGCTAATCCAATGAATACAAGCAGTAATAACATCAACAATGAATTAATTAAACCATTTAACCAGAACGCAAACCCATTGAGCTTAGTGCAAAGCCCCCATAGAGATACAGCGAGACATGAAGAGACACAAGATACACTCAAAAGGAACAAGAAAAGTGACAGATCTAGTATAACAAGAGACAGACATACGCAGGGTTAATAAGAAAAGAGACAGTCGGATGCTCACAGAGAAATGATCAGATAGATAACCTGTTTCGGTGACAGAATCAGGACAAGTTCCAATAAAAGCCAGACACACTCCGGGTAACAACGTTTTATTTAAACACCTGGAATCTTGACCCCTCCGCCTGTAGTTTGGGAAAGGCTGAGGTTTTGGTATCTAAGTGTGTGGGGTTCTCTGTGTCTGGAGAGACCCCTAAATGTTCTCTCTGTGTCTAGGGAGACCCCTAAATGTTCTCTCTGTGTCTGGAGAGACCCCTAAATATTCTCTCTGTATCTGGAGAGACCCCTAAATGTTCTCTCTTTATCTGGAGAGACCCCTAAATGTTCTCTCTGTATCTGGAGAGACCCCTAAATGTTCTCTCTGTATCTGGAGAGACCCCTAAATGTTCTCTCTGTGTCTGGGGAGACCCCTAAATGTTCTCTCTGTGTCTGGTGAGATCCCTAAATGTTCTCTCTGTGTCTGGGGAGACCCCTAAATGTTCTCTCTGTGTCTAGTGAGACCCCTAAATGTTCTCTCTGTGTCTTGGTGACCACTAAATGTTCTCTCTGTGTCTGGTGAGACCCCTAAATGTTCTCTCTGTGTCTGGGTGACCCCTAAATATTCCCCAGTGTAACTTGCTTCAAAATAACCCAGAAAAGTAGCATTGAGCCTTCGGTGACCGGGCGCTATGACCAGAGGGACTAGGCTCTCCCTTACCTGTGAGTGTGGACTATGTCCCCACTGGCCTCTCCCTCCCCCCTCCCCTGGCAGTGAGGGTGACACGGCCGGGGGAAGAACCAGGGAGGTTAGAATTAGACAGAGGCGCGGGGTCAGCCTACGCCCTGCCATGAGAGTCCCGCCCACTCTGCCCTTTATTGTGAATATTGGTAAATATGTTGGTTGTACGTGTTTAAAATAAAAAAAAGAATAAATAAACAATGAAAATGAATAACAGAAATAAAATAAAAGGTGGTGGGAGTGGCGAGTGGGCGCGGCTTATTAACACGTGTGCGTTCCTGGGGCCCATTCTCGCCAGACGGCCGGGTAGGGGGAGTTACGGCCATTGGATCAGGTACCTTTGGCCTTTACCCAATGAGCGAGCACTCCGGCAGGGGGTTGGCACTTATTAGGTTAATTGAAGTTTTAATAGAAAGCCGCGGCCTCGCATCGCCAGACCTCGTGTTTGTGGTTATTTATGTATTGGTTATGGTGGGGTTTGGGACGCCAAGTGTAGAAGGGAAGAGGGGGGGGGGAGGGGGGAGGGGGGTGGTCTCACAGTCTACGAGGTCATGTTTCTATTTTATCAAATGTTTCCCCAGGAAAAAATTCATTGAGTTACCTCTGGTTTTCAGGCATGTCCTGGGGGAGTTATCACAGAGACACAGAAACGTCGCTGAGTTTGGGTTAGTAACTCCCTTAACCTCTCAGCAGGTGAATTCCCCCTTGGCGCTTAACACGTTAAAAACAAGCGTTGCTATTTCTCTGCATGAAGTTGCAGGTAACTGGAAGAGTTACACAGTGACGGCTATTTCATCACTCACCTTCCTCACCCGAAACGGTATTCTTTTCGGTGTTATTTTCGGCTCCTCTTCGCATATCAATTCTTCGATCTGTATGCAGGACAATGCTTTAAGTCAGGGTTGTGCAACCTTTTCCCCCTGCTCCCCCCCCCCTCCTTACCTTGTCTCCGGCGTTCTGACGTATATATGTGATATCACTTTGCTATGGCAACGCCACATCATGTGACCTCACAGTGTCATTTGACGCCATGTTGCTGTCGCCAGAAGCCGCTGGAGACAAGGAAAGGGAGCTTACAGAGGCCTTACGCGCGATCGCCGGCATTTAATTTAAATGCTGTGGGGAATAGCGAGGGGCCTCTGTAAGCGCCAAGCCCCTCCTCCGCAAGAAAATGTTGCGCCCCTCGATTTGAGCACCCCTGCTTTAAGAGATATTCTGGGACCCTCCAACTCCTCCATTGGACCCTTCCTCATACTGACAGACCTTGCAGAGCTCAGTATTACCTGCTATGATGCCTCTCAAAATACCATGCTAACTCATTCTGAACATACGTGTCCTTTCTACATGTTACTCAGCTAGTATGACCAGGGCTACAGACAGCTTTCCAGGGGCCCAGGACTAGTTTCCACCGGGGACCCTCACCCATGGGTCAGCGACCTTGCGAGACATCCCCCCCAACCTGTTTTCTCTTGCACTGCCATAGACTACAACATTTCGGCCTGCTGGCCTTTCCCAGGTAAAGTGGATAAACACACTAAAGCCAGTAAAGAAAGGCCAGCAGCCGAAACATTGTAGTCTGTGGCACAATAAATGATCTTTTTTGATTCAAATCCGTGTGCCCTTTTCCATCAATCATATTGTATACATTGGACGAAATGCCGGTCTTCCCTGAGACTTAGGGGCACCGGTAAAGGTATCACTACTTATTGTTTTTTTTTGGTGTGCAGCAAATCCCCATCATTTTTGCGTTCTCTTGCGCTGCCCCAATCTCACACACCACCTTGCTCTCTCACCCCCCTTTTACACTCCCCCGTCACCCTTTCCTTCCCCAAAAGTTGTCCTTTAATCAGATCTTACCTCAGGTGTCTCCATCTCCCTTGGAAATGTTCTGCCTTTAAACTATGCGGCTCCTCTTGATCCGAACTTTCTTAGCTGACCCCTTTTAGAAATCACTCACGGGCGGTTTGGGTCCGAGGGATCTAAAAAATAAGCGACTCCAAAAAGATGTGAAATGGGGCTCTGAGGGGGAGACTTAAATAGTGGAGTGGAGGGTGTGAGGTGGCGGGTCAGTGATGTTGGTGCGTATGGGCGGGAGGCAGCAGGTGTGTGGCGGGTGTGTGAGTGAGGACAGGTGTGTGTTGAGTGCGTGCGGCAGCTGTGAGGCAGAGGCGGCCGGGTGAAAAGCAGAGGCGGGAGGGGGGAGGCGGGAAGGGGAGGAGGGGAAGTGGAGGGGGGGAAGGGGTGGAGTGGAGTGGGGGAAGTGGTGGAGTGGAGGGGGGGGAGTGGAGGGTGGAGGAGTGGAGGGGGGGAGTGGAGGGTGGAGGGGGGTGAAGTGGAGGGGGGGAGAGGAGGGTGGAGGGGGGGAGAGGAGGGTGGAGGGGGGAGTGGAGGGTGGAGGGGGGGAGTGGAGGGTGGGAGTGGATGGTGGAGGGGGGTAAAGTGGAGGGTGGAGGGGGGTAAAGTGGAGGGTGGAGGGGGGGAAAGGAGGGTGGAGGGGGGGAGTGGAGGGTGGAGGGGGGGAGTGGAGGTTGGGAGTGGAGGGGGGAGAGGGAGGGGAGGAGTGGAGGGGGTAGGGGAGGAGTGGAGGGTGGGGAATGGAGGGGGGACAGGGGAGGGTGGAGGTGGGAGTGGAGCGGGGGAGTGGAGGGACTTAAGTGGAGACTTAAATACTAGTTAATATAATCTACTTTACGAAGAAATATCTATTAAACTAAGAAATATAATCTATTATACTAAATATCTATTAAACTAATTAATATAATTATTGTACTAAGCAATATAATCTAATAAACTAAACAAAAATAATCTATTTAAAAACAATACAAGAAAAAGCTGGAGAAATACTGTAATACGTTAACCAAGCCACAGATTTGATGCCAATGAGCGTTGAACTCCTTGCAGATCCACCGTCAGCTGGTTGTGGCAGAAAGTGATGACATGCAGTAGAACCCAGGCACAGAGCGGTTCAGCTGTAACCACGGAAATCAGGTCAGAAATCAACACAATATTTTTTGAAATTTAGAATGAGAATGTTCTGTATGTCACACAGATCTGAGCCCTGTCAAATGTTAGCAGCTTGTGATAATACTGTGTCCCATAACCTGCTTTATATGAAGTATCATTTTACACTAGTAGAGATGTTACATTTTGAAAAATAGCGACATTGTTCATTTTCTCTACAAATGATCAATTAAAAAGTTGAATAAAACGTTGTGTGTGTGGGTGTGTGTGCGCTATACAATATATATATATATATATATATATATATATATATATATATATATATATATATATATAGATACTACAGTAACACTGAAAGATGGCAAACTATACACATCTGTATACAAGAAACCAACTGACAGATGCAGTTACCTCCACAACTCCAGCTCCCATCCCACTCATACAAAAGAAGGTATCATACACATCCAGGCTATAAGACACCACCGCATATGCTCTGACACTGAAGACAGAAACAGGCATCTCACAACCCTGACCGAATCGTTCAGACAGAAGGGATACAAACCAAAGACCATTGCCAAAACTATCACATCTGCAATAAAAGCCCCACGAGAACACCTGCTACAATACAGACAGAAAGAACCTACCACACGCATACCACTAGTGACCACATACAACCCTACCCTAGAGGGCATACGAAAAATAATCAAAGATGTGCAACTCATGCTGACAGAGGATGCAACATTAAAAGAAATCTTTCCCAAACCTCCCATTCTTGCGTTCCGGCAACCACCAAACCTCAATCAGAAATTAGTCAGCAGAAAACTTCACAACGATTTTAAAGACATGGATAATGGCACAAAGCCGTGCAGCAACAAACGCTGCAAACTCTGCAAACATATTTGCCAAGATCCCACAGCCAGTCACAACCATAGAACATTCAATGATAAAGGATCATACAGCTGCACATCCAGGAATATAGTGTATATGATTCAATGCAACAAATGTGACCAAGGTTGCTACATTGGGGAAACCAGCCAAAAACTACAAGGAAGAATGAATATGCACAGACACTCCATACTCCATCACGAAGAGGGAAGATACTGCTCACCTGTGGGACATCACTTCTCACAACCAGATCATTCCATAAATGATCTAAAAAATCAAAATCCTCAATGGAATGTTTAAAAGCACCCAAGAACGGAAAACATTTGAACTCAGAATGATAAGACTCTTTGACACCAAAACCAAAGGACTTAATGCGGACATGGGTTTTCTCACACCCTATCAAAATTGCTTGTAATTATCCTGCTTGCCTCTATTCTTATTCACACTTTCTCTCTCCCCCCCCTGTATCCCTACCCCTCCCCACCTTTCTTTGACACCGTTCCCCTGGCTTCAAACACATTTAACACCCCTACATTATCTACAGTAAATATCTGCTGGTTTTTCCCCCCCCTCTCTCTACACTGTTTTAGCCATTGAAACCTTTGTATATCAGTATTGCCTGACCTGAAGAAGAGAGGATAACTCTCGAAAGCTTTGTCCTATGACATAAATTGTTAGTCCAATAAAAAAGGTATCCCCTAATACTGAAGAACTCATTTATTCTGCACTATCGCAACTGGACTAACACGGCTATTTTCTGCTTTATATATATAATATATATATGTATATGTAGAGGTATCAGTACCGTGTTAGCCGAGCTTCAACAATCTCTCACATTTTCCACACCTGCCCACACCACCATTTATATCCACTCCCACTCCACACACACCTTTTGTAAAGCACTGTATATACTGTGGGCTCTCCATTCATTTATATTCACACACACACTCTTACATCACTTGCTTTCAGGAACCTTTTGACAACCTCTAGCCATAAAACACATCCACACTGGGGGAGGGACAAGCACAGATAACATTCCAAGAGACACTGGTTTTAAGTATACCTTTTGCTTGCTTCATTATTGTAACATCGCCGGAAGAAGAGATCAGTGTATCTCGAAAGCTCGCACAAATAAAAGCATTTCGTTAGCCACAGAACGGTAATCGTCTATTTATTTTTTGATTTATATATATATATATATTATATATATATATACAGTGTTCGACAATTATATACATTTACTCGCCCGGGGCGGGTGGATTTAACCCCCGGGCGAGTAAATATTGGCCCAAGCAGCATACATGTGTTTTTTAAAATATCCCGCGCTCGCGCTGCTGCTTTTCCCGCGCTCGCGCTGGAGAAAAAAAAAATAAGCCGGAGGCGGGTTCATGTTGTTGGGGGAGATTACCCCGCCTCCGGCTCTCTGAGCAGTGGCCTCCCTCCTCAGCGCTTCCACTCCTCCCCCTTCCGGCAGCCAGCCCTTCCACGCCTGTCTGCCTCAGGCCCCTGCAGGGGCCATCTGTCGCCCCCCCCTCCCTCCCATCGGGGCCATCTGTTGCCCCCCCTCCCTCCCATCGGGCCATCTGTCACCCCCGCCCCCTCCCACCCATCGGGCCATCCCCCCCCCCCTCTCACCCATCAGGCCATCCTCCCCCCCCGTCCCATCGGGCCACCAGCCCCCCCCTCCCATCGTGCCACCCGCCCCCCCCCCCCTCCCATCGGGCCATCCGCCCCCCCCTCCCATCGGGCCATCTGCCCCCCCCCTCCCATCAGGCCATCCGCCCCCCCCCTCGTATCGGGCCATCCGCCCGCCCGTCGTATCGGACCATCCGCGCCCCCCCCCTCCCATCGGGCAATCCATCAGCCCTGCTCTTCTCCTGCTCTGATTGCCAGCTCAGCTGTTAGCAGGGGAAATCCCCTAACCGGAGCTACTCCTGCTCTTAAGCCTGCTCTAAGCAGGGGAAATCCCCTAACCGGAGCTACTCCCTGCTCTAGAGCCTGCTCTAAGCAGGGGAAATCCCTCACCCGGTGCTGCCCCCCGCTACCATGTGCGACCCCCTCCTGCCACTGTGTTTGTGAGTGTTTGTGTGTGTGTGTGTGTGTGTGTGTGAGTGACAGACTGTTGTGTGTGTGTGTGTGTGTTGTGTGTGTGTGTGTGTGTGTGTGTGTGTGTGTTTGTCTGAGTGAGAGTGAGTGTCTGTGTGTCTGTGAGGGTGTCACCTCCTCTCTCTCCCCTGCCCCCACTGCCATGTGCGACCCCCTCCTGCCACTGTGTTTGTGAGTGTTTGTGTGTGTGTGTGTGTGTGTGAGTGACAGACTGTGTGTGTGTGTGTGTGTGTGTGTGTGTTTGTCTGAGTGAGAGTGAGTGTCTGTGTGTCTGTGAGGGTGTCACCTCCTCTCTCTCTCTCCCTATCCCTGTGTCACCCTCTCCCTCTCCCTGTGTCACCCTCTCCCTGTGTCACCCTCTCCCTCTCCTTGTGTCACCATCTCCCTGTGTCACCCTCTCCCTGTGTCACCCTTTCCCTGTGTCACCCTTTCCCTGTGTCACCCTCTCCCTATGTCACACTCTCCCTCTCCCTGTGTCACTCTCCCTCTCCCTGTGTCACCCTCCCTCTCCCTGTGTCACCCTCCCTCTCCCTGTGTCACCCACCCTCTCCCTGTTTCACCCACCCCTCTCCCTGTTTCACCCACCCTCTCCCTCTCCCTGTGTCACCCTTTCCCTGTGTCACCCTCTCCCTGTGTCACCCTCTCCCTGTGTCACCCTCTCCCTGTGTCACCCTCTCCCTGTGTCCTTGTGTCACCCTCCCTCTCCCTGTGTCACCCTCCCTCTCCCTGTGTCACCCTCTCCCTCTCCCTGTGTCACCCTCTCCCGTGTCACCCTCTCCCTCTCACCCTCTCCCTGTGTCACCTCTCCTCTCCCTGTGTCACCCTGTCCCGCTCCCTGTCACCCTCCCTCTCCGTGTCACCCTCTCCCTGTGTGACCCACCCTCTCCGTCTCCCTGTGTCACCCTCTCCCTGTGTCGCCCTCTCCCTGTGTCGCCCTCTCCCTCTCTCTGTCACCCTCTCCCTCTTTCTGTCACCCTCTCCCTCTCTCTCACTCTCCCTGTGTCACCCTCCCTCTCCCTGTGTCACCCTCCCTCTCCCTGTGTCACCCTCCCTCTCCCTGTGCCACCCTCCCTCTCCCTGTGTCACTCTCCCCCTCTACCTGTCACCCTCCTCTCCCTGTGTCCACCCTCCCCCTCTCCCTGTCACCCTCCCCCTCTCCTGTCACCCTCCCTCTCCCTGTCACCCTCCCTCTCCCTGTCACCCTCCCTCTCCCTGTGTCACTCACCCTCTCCCTGTGTCACCCACTCTCTCCCTGTGTCACACTCCCACTCCCTTTGTCACCCTCCCTCTCCCTGTGTCACCCTCCCTTCCCTGTGTCACCCTCTCCTGTGTCACCCTCCCTCTCCCTGTATCACCCTCCCTCTCCCTGTGTCACCCTCCCTCTCCCTGTGTCACCCTCCCTCTCCCTGTGTCACCCTCCCTCTCCCTGTGTCACCCTCCCTCTCCCTGTGTCACCCTCTCCTCTCCCTGTGTCACCCTCTCCCTCTCCCTGTGTCCACCCTCTCCCTCTCCCTGTGTCACCCTCTCCCTGTGTCACCCTCTCCCTGTGTTACCCTGTCCCTGTGTCACCCTGTCCCGCTCCCTGTCACCCTCCCTCTCCATGTCACCCTCTCCTTGTGTGACCCACCCTCTCCGTCTCCCTGTGTCACCCTCTCCCTGTGTCGCCCTCTCCCTGTGTAGCCCTCTCCCTCTCTCTGTCACCCTCTCCCTCTCTCTGTCACGCTCTCCCTCTCTGTCACCCTCTCTCTCCCTCTTCCTGTCACCCTCCCTTTCCCTGTGTCACCCTCCCTCTCCCTGGGTCACCCTCCCTCTCCCTGTGTTACCCTTCCCCTCTCCCGTCACCCTCCCTCTCCCTGTGTCACCCTCCCCCTCTCCCTGTCACCCTCCCTCCCCTGTCACCCTCCCTGTGCCTGTCACCCTCCCTCTCAATGTCACCCTCCTCTCAATGTCACCCTCCCTCTCCCTGTGTCACCCACCCTCTCCCTGTGTCACCCACCCTCTCCCTGTGTCACCCACCCTCTCCCTGTGTCACCCTCCTCTCCCTGGTCACCCTCCTCTCCCTGTGTCACCCTCCCCTCTCCCTGTGTCACCCTCCCTCTCCCTGTGTCACCCCTCCCTCTCCCT
>NW_027456308.1:0-21797 GCF_040206685.1 Ascaphus truei
CCCTTTCACCCCAAACAATCACTACCCCAGCGGTAGGGATTCAAGTCTACCCTGACACAACAATAGCACACAGACCCAGCAGCAGTGTCCACTATAGTACGCCTGGTAGTTTTGACTCAGATAGTGAGTCACAGGCCGTTGCACAGGAGGCGAACATGACCTGGAATACTAACCCCAGACACCCCCCCAGTACCCGACCCCTGCCCATGGTTATATGGGCAGACGCCCAAGCAGGTAGAAGGCGCCCCAATAATGTATGTCACCTCACCCCCTTCCTGGTAGACACAGGTGCAGCCAGGAGCGTAATTAGAGCTGCAGACATACCTGACCCTTCCTATTTGTCTGATATTGATGTTTTATGTGTGGGGGTAGATGGCACACCGCGCTCTAGCCCATTAACACGACCCCTGCAGATAGGTCCCTACCCTGAACTATTTGCACGATTTGTAGTTTCCTCTACCTGCCCGCTTAATCTGCTTGGCACTGATGTTTTGTCCAGGTTACAGGCCTCCATAATATTCTACGAGGACGACACCATTGATGTAACCTCCCTGCTCTGGGAGTCAGATGTCTCTGCCCTTTGTTCCCTTCCAATACTTTTGGCATTAGCGGACAAACCCTCAGCCGCCAGTAGATCACCCGCTGTCATGGATAGAATCCCGTCCAAATTATGGTCCACAGGCCCTGAGGATATCGGGCACCTAAGGGTACCACCCATTGTTGTACAGCTCAAACAAGGGGCCCCGCTTCCCCGTAAACTGCAATACCCCTCTTTTCCCTGTAAAGAAACGCACCACGAAGGGTAAACCTGATAAGTATACACTACCGACACACTTTATTAAAGTGTGGCCGGTACCGCAAGCCGGGATATTTCCCGGCTTGCTTGTGGCTGCCCCTCGGCGTGCGCGCGGTCACGCGTCTTCGGGAGCCTGCGCCCCCTGCACGCGCGTCCAGGGCTCCCCGAGGGAGCCCTGGTGTCCCGCGATCTGCGGGACGGCGGCAGGGGGTTCCGGCGGACCCGGTAGCGGTAGGGAGAGCGCCCCGATCGGAGGGCGCTCTTCCGCTGCTTCGGCGCGCGCCCGTCACACTCGGGCGCACGCCAGGCTACTGCTGCAGCCAAGAACGGGCAAATGCTCGAATAAACTTGGCCGCAGCAGTAGAATGGTTCAAGATCTTCGAGCAGTAAATGATGGAACCATTGTACGATGTTTTAATAACAAATCCCTTTCAGATGACCCCAGAGGCTTCCAAGAATTTCACTGTTCTCAAACAGGTAATATCCTCTGCCCCTGCCTTGGGCCTCCCAGACTATGATTTACCCTTTAAGCTTTTCGTATCATAACGAAATGGACATGCAACTGGAGTGTTAACACAGCCACACGCTGGCCGATGTCAACCTATTGGTTATTACTCCAGCCGTCTCGATGCTGTGGCTCGTGGTGGACCGTCCTGTCTTCGTGCTGTCTTTGCTGCTCAAGCACTGCTGGATAGAACTTCGGACATTGTTCTAGGGCATGACCTCATTCTCCTGGCACCACATGACATTGCTGCTATTCTCAATCAGACACAGCCAAAACATCTGTCCGCTGCCAGACACCTCAGGTTGCAATGCTCGCTTCTCATTCCAGACAATTTCACCCTTCTCTGGTGCCAAGTGCTTAACCCCTCCACTCTTCTTCCACTTCCCGAGGGGGGAGATGTGCCGGGACACGAACAAGAATAAAGCACAGCTGGAGTCGACCTACCCCATGATTGCTTCGAACTCATGAAGCTAGAAACTGCTCATCTGCCCACGGTGAGTGAAAAGCCGATACAGAACCCAGATCTAATTCTGTTTGTGGATGGTTCTCGATATGCTGACCAACAAGGCACCTACCATACGGGTTATGTGGTCACCACAGACTCTGTGGTCCTACTGGCAAGCACACTACCGTCAACAGCATCCGCACAGGAGACTGAACTACAAGCCCTCACTGCAGCGTGTAAACTGGCAGAAGGACAAACTGCGAATATCTACACTGACTCTAGATATGCCTTTGGAGTAGCACACGATTTTGGCGTCATTTGGCAAACCAGGGGATTTCTGACAGCAGCAGGAACGTAAAGCCCATGGGAAACTGAACACAGAAGAAGCCAGAGGAAACCATCTGGCGGATGCTGCGGCAAAACAAGCTGCCAGCGGGATACGAGAAGTGGAAGATCGAGTGGACACGACAAGGATGGTTCCGTTAATGCAGAACCTCCCAGTAAATCGAGAATATCTGAAGAAGTTGCAAGAATCTGCAACAAAGGAAGAAAAGGAAAGCTGGAAGAAAAGAGGTGCATCGCCCCAAGAAGGAATTTATGAGTACAAAAAGAAACTTTGTCTGCCACGGGCACTGTATCCTGCTGTGGTACAATGGGCACATGGAGCAGCACATCTCTCGAAGACTCTTATGAATGCATTGATCGACAAATACTATGTGGCGCCTGGAATTATCCCAATGACTAGTAATTTCTGCAAATCATGTACAATTTGTGCAAAGTGTAACCCAGGATGTGTGGAAAAACCACTGCAGAAATACCTTGCAAGGCTTTCACTGCTACGTTAGCTAAAGAAATTTGGTCCGCGCTAGGGACCACCCTTGCTTTCCACACGACATACCATCCCCAGAGTAGCGGAAAGGTAGAAAGAATGAATGGCACACTGAAAACTAGAATGTTGAAAATGGCCCAGGAAACAAATATGCCCTGGCCAGATAGTCTACCCATTGCTTTGTTCAGTGTTCGATACACCCCACGAGGGGAACATGCTCTATCCCCATTTGAGATACTGTTTGGTACTGCCCCCAAACTTGGTTGTTACTACCCACAGCAGTTACAGATGCAGTCTGATGTTTTGACCAAATATGTAACTGCCTTAGCGCAAGGACTAACCAATATGCATGGTCGAGTGTTTTCTTCTATTCCAGATCCAGATCTAGATACCGGGACTCATAGACTCGTGCCCGGAGACTGGGTGCTCGTGAAGAAATTTGTAAGGAAACACTCCCTAGAGCCCAGATATGATGGTCCTTTCCAAGTTCTGTTGACCACAGCGACATCAGTCAAACTAGCTGGCAAGAAGGTTCCAGCTCCCAACGAGGACACCTCAGAAGGAAAATGATGCTATATATCTTTTGCTTGTTGGGTCTAGGGGGGGGGGGGCACAAAAGATTGCTATCACCCAACATGAAGGGGTAGTCACGTTTTGGTATAATTCATCCAATACTCATGTAGCTACCTTCTCCTTTGATTATTGTAATATTGTCAGCTGCCCCTCAACACATTGGCAATATAATCGATACAGCAATGTCGGTTTCAGGTCTATTTATATATGCGTAACGGATTCCTACTGGGGAGCATTTGGATGGAACACAGGAACAGATTGGGGATACCGACCACAAAATGGTCTAGCAAGGAAAGACGGGATAGCAAAAGATTCTTGCCCAAATAGGTATCGCAATAGTTATTATTTTTGTTTTGTTTGTGATTATTGTCTGCTGTGTTCTCCCATGTTTTAAAAAGTTCATGACCAAAGCTGTTGACAATAGCACTCCTACCCTTTTTCTGCAGTCAGATAATAATACTCCACTCTTGGAAGATGGTCCATTACATCCATCCGTTACAGTCCCTCCCAGTTAAGTACAATAGTATAAATCCATAGGGACAGCATCTGACTTCCTTATGTGCAAAGTCTGTGGCAAGGGGGGTCATGGACAAGCCATGACTCGTCTAACGTACAGCACAAAAGAGTTCCCAGGCACATCTGGACAGATGAGTTAGTATATATCTAGGGACAGACTCAGAAATAGACATTTCAAGGGGGGGACTGTGATGGATTGGATAAAATGCCTATTTTTTCATCTGTAATACTTTGCTATGATTCCTTACTCAAAATGGCTACCACAGCTACCCCTCCCTTCAAGTAAGGAAGATGGCACCGAGGAATTCCCCTCAAATGCTGATGTGTCCAAGAAAACCTACAATAACAAGACCATAAATCATAACAACAAGACCATACAAGGACAAGACCTAACAAAGAACCACTGAGACAGCTCTTTTGCATACAAACCCCCTCCCATACAGCCCCTTATATGAACGCAGGTTGTGTAGGAATAAAGTCAGACATTATCATCCTGAACTCCTGTGTGTCAGCGTGATCTTTTCTCAGTGCATGCACTATATATATATATATATATATATATATATATATATATATATATATATATATATATATATATATATATATATATATATATATATATATATATATATATATATATATATATATATATATATATATATATATATATATATATATATATATATATATATATATATATATATAGGGAAAATAATCTGGACGGGGACAGATACTCTGCAGACGATTGTTCTGATCCAAATCACCATGAACAGTCTTTTGGAGTCAGATCTCAGGTGATAAGTGCTGCATGTGGTAGGGGTGAGGAGCTTGTTCAGATAGACGGGTAGCTTGCCCAGAAAGTATTTGAAGGCAAGACAGGAAAGATGAACTTTGCGTCTACACTCAAGTGATGACCAATCTAGTTCTCGGGGCATTTGGCAGTGATGTGTGTTTTAGTTACATTATAACGTTTGTATTTGCTGTACACTGTACGGTGGAGGGTTGTTGTCACTTTTTTTTACACACCATAACTTATTTCGTGTTTGGTTATATGTGACTCCCATTGAAACCAATGATATTAGCACTGTTTAGTCAACCTGGCCCACTGATGCCCAGCGACACAGGGTAAAATAGTATCCTCTCTGTGATTGCCATCGCATGGTCTGGGCCCCAGCAAAGCAGACGCTGCAGTTGCAGCGTCTGGACACTAGATGTCCCTGTTTGTTGGCTTCCCATCCATTGACCATGGAAGGTGTTGTAGCGATTAACAATTTTGTGTTAATTTGCACTCACAAAACCTCCCCCCATAGAAAACAAACAATTTAGAAATATAATTCAGATTATAATCCTCTTCCTTCTACAAATGTAACCAGACCTCAAGCAAAGATTTGGCTGTTTGGGGGTTCATTTGGAAAGGAAGAATCCTCCTTTTGTTGTCGCCTGTGAATGGGACGGGGGGACCAATACAGATAAGGAGAGAGGAGAGAGACTTACAGAAGGCTTGTAGAGAAGGATTCGGATATCAGCCAGGTGAGGAGGGGTCTTCGTTAGTTTGGCAAAGGCGTGTGTGAGGTTGGAGAAGACAACCTGAAAGCTGAGATCCGCCTCTACCCCACATGGGAACGTCACCATCCGATGTGGCAGCTCTGGAGAACACAGGGAGGAGGTCTTTAGAAGAACATCACTTCTATTCATAAAGGTGCTAGAGACAATCAAAAGTTGTGGTCTTCACAGACCTCCATGTCCTCCCCACCACGTGGAAATGAAGGACACGTTTATTGTATGAACAAATTCTAATGCTGCAGATACATTACACACTGATACATACAGGAGTGGGGACACACAAACACACTGATACACATATTACACACACATATGAACATGAACACTCTGAAACCCACACATATATTAACAAACTGATACATACAAGAGTTGGGACACAAACACACTGATACACACATATAAACACACACGGCAACATACTGATACACACACATTAACACACACACACGAACACTCTGAAACACACACATGAACACTGAAACACATACAAACACACATTAACAAACTGATACACACACTGAAACTTACACATTAAGAAACTCATACACACATAGTACACACACATGGCCACACTTCTACACACATTAACACACAGATAGACACACACACACATTAAGACACTGGTACATAGTACATCTTTAAACCATACAAGCTCTCGCTGATCTACTACTTCTGCCTTCTGATCGGCCCAACGTGTTCCGCTTCGTCTTTATAGTCAGTTAACCCTTCACTCCCCCCCCAATCCAACCCCTTCCCTCCCCCCGCCTTACCGCTGCACTGGTCCCACTGTCTCAGATACTCCGCCGCGCTGCCCGTAGTGCAAATTGTGTCAGTTAGTGCTCGTGCCTCTTTTAGAGTGTGTTTTATCTCCATCACCTGCTTGTCCATCACCAGAGGGTCCCTGCCAATATCTGGAAGAGGGACAAAGAGTTCTCTGGTTACACACCGGCTTTAGGGCAGTATAGGTCAGTGTGTCCCACTGGTGCCCCTGAAAAATCTCCCAGAATGACTAGAGTAAAGCCTTCCATGGTCCTTCCACACGTCTCCTGATGACCCATACCTTCCAGGACATCTTCCAGCATGTGAGTCACTTTCTTGTCCTCCAGGATGTGTTTCTTCAGATACTTCATGAATATCCCAGAGCTGAATTCCCCGTCCTGAACCTCGTACGCTTCCGCGTCCTCACTCCTAACCAGAAGAGAGACCCGCTGAATTAGCTCGCCCAACGAGAGTCGAGTCTCGTACTGCTGGAAATGAGCAGACTCTGGGCATGGAAACATCTAGGGGCCAAAACATGTGAGGTTTGGGGGTTCAGGCCCAAAAAGTCAGTTTTGAAGCAAAAACAAGTGAGTTTGGGAATTTGTAGACCAAAGTCAAGATTTGAATGGAAAGTAACGGACATTTTAAAGCTCCCTATTAAATATGGTTTTCATGCCACTCTCAAACTGAATGGAAAATTGGATGAGCCTTATCACAATAATATGCGTTTATGCAGCCACCTCTGGTGTGGGGTAGAGGGAGATAGAGAGAGAGACAAAGAGAGAGAGATAGAGAGAGGTTTCACACCAGAGGTGGCTGCATTTACTAATTTAATGTATAATGCTAATATACACACACATTCACATGTACATGTGTTTGTGTGTCTGATAGAGTGAAACCCCTAAAATGACCCAGTGGGCGCACTCTGAATTGGAATCCAACAAGAACACCATAACCACTACACCCCTACGACCCCTCCTTCCTGTGCTGCTCATATCCCAGGGATACCGTTCCTATCATATGACTTACGTGGCGTATCCGTACACTGTGTTTCCCCACGGCTTGGTGGGAGTCACTTTGGAGAGAGCGCAGTCGGAGTTGTACCTGGGGAATACATTGAGATGTCACTGACTTGCAGGGGATACGGTCACTCTCATGAGGACAAGTTTCACTCACATGGGGATACTATCACTCATATGGGGACATGGTCACTCACACGGGAACACGGTCAATCTCATGGGGACACAGCCAATCTCATGGGGACACGGTCAATCTCATGGGGACACGGCCACTCACACGGGACAGGGTCAATCTCATGGGGACACGACCACTCATACGGGGACACGATTAATCTAATGGGGAACACGGCCACTCATGAAACACGGTCAATCTCATGGGGACTCGGTCAATCTCATGGGGACACGGTCAATCTCATGGGGACACGGCCCATCTCATAGGGACACATTCACTCACATGGGTACACGGCCACTCACACGGGGACACGGTCACTCCTGGGGAAACGGCCAATCTCATGGGGACACGGTCAATCTCATGGGGACACAGTCAATCTTGTGGGGACACTCATGGGGACACGGCCACTCACACGGGACAGGGTCAATCTCATGGGGACACGACCACTCATACGGGGACACGATTAATCTAATGGGGAACACGGCCACTCATGAAACACGGTCAATCTCATGGGGACTCGGTCAATCTCATGGGGACACGGTCAATCTCATGGGGACACGGCCCATCTCATAGGGACACATTCACTCACATGGGTACACGGCCACTCACACGGGGACACGGTCACTCCTGGGGAAACGGCCAATCTCATGGGGACACGGTCAATCTCATGGGGACACAGTCAATCTTGTGGGGACACTCATGGGGACACGGTCAATCTCATAGGGACACGGCCACTCACACAGGGACACGGTCACTCTTGTGGGGACACGGTTACTCTCGTGGGGACACGTCACTCTTGTGGGGACACTCATGGGGACAGTCACACACATGGGGAAACAGTCTTTCAAATGGGGACACGGTCACTCACATGGGAACACTGTCACTCATGGGGATATGGTCACTCACATGGGGACAATGGTCACTTATGGGGACATGGTCGCTCTCATAGGGACCGTCACATGGGGACACGGTCACTCTCGTGGGGACACGGTCACTCGTGGGGACATGGTCACTCTCGTGGGGACACAGCCACTCTCAGGTGGACAGTCACACGGGACATGGTCACAATGGTGTAATGCATCGGTGTGCAAACTGGGGGGTGCTAGATTTTCTGGGGGGGCACCGCAGTTATAGAGGTCCCGTGCTCCCCCCATGGCATTTAAATTAAATGCCGGGGGACCACGTGAGGCCTTTATAACACACCTTCCCTTCCAGCGACATGTCGTTCGGGTAACCATGAGTCAAATGACGCATGACGTCATGTAACCATGGGGGGGCACAAGGCGCTGAGTAGAGCAGGCAGGGGTGTTCCAAATTCAGGGTCGTACCATTTCCTGCAGGTGTATAAGCGCACTACGTTCAGGGCGTACCATTTCCTGCAGGTGTATAAGCGCACTACGTTCAGAGCGTACCATTTCCTGCAGGTGTATAAGCGCACTACGTTCAGGGCGCACCATTTCCTGCAGGTGTATAAGCGCACTAAGTTCAGGGCGTACCATTTCCTGCAGGTATATAAGAGCACTACGTTCAGGGCGTACCATTTCCTGCAGGTGTATAAGAGCACTACGTTCAGGGCGTACCATTTCCTGCAGGTGTATAAGGGCACTACGTTCAGGGCGTACCATTTCCTGCAGGTGTGTAAGAGCACTACGTTCAGGGCGTACCATTTCCTGCAGGTGTATAAGGGCACTACGTTCAGGGCGTACCATTTCCTGCAGGTGTATAAGAGCACTACGTTCAGGGCGTACCATTTCCTGCAGGTGTATAAGAGCACTACGTTCAGGGCGTACCATTTCCTGCAGGTGTATAAGAGCACTACGTTCAGGGCGTACCATTTCCTGCAGGTATATAAGAGCACTACGTTCAGGGCGTACCATTTCCTGCAGGTGTATAAGAGCACTACGTTCAGGGCGTACCATTTCCTGCAGGTGTATAAGAGCACTACGTTCAGGGCGTACCATTTCCTGCAGGTGTATAAGAGCACTACGTTCAGGGCGTACCATTTCCTGCAGGTGTATAAGAGCACTACGTTCAGGGCGTACCATTTCCTGCAGGTGTATAAGAGCACTACGTTCAGGGCGTACCATTTCCTGCAGGTGTATAAGAGCACTACGTTCAGGTCGTACCATTTCCTGCAGGTGTATAAGAGCACTACGTTCAGGGCGTACCATTTCCTGCAGGTGTATAAGAGCACTACGTTCAGGGCGTACCATTTCCTGCAGGTGTATAAGAGCACTACGTTCAGGGCGTACCATTTCCTGCAGGTGTATAAGAGCACTACGTTCAGGGCGTACCATTTCCTGCAGGTGTATAAGAGCACTACGTTCAGGACGTACCATTTCCTGCAGGTGTATAAGAGCACTACGGTCAGGGCGTACCATTTCCTGCAGGTGTATAAGAGCACTA
Source organism: Ascaphus truei (assembly GCF_040206685.1). Taxonomy (NCBI): domain Eukaryota; kingdom Metazoa; phylum Chordata; class Amphibia; order Anura; family Ascaphidae; genus Ascaphus; species Ascaphus truei. The sequence goes on from NW_027456308.1 coordinate 9,584, forward strand.
CGTTCAGGGCGTACCATTTCCTGCAGGTGTATAAGAGCACTACGTTCAGGGCGTACCATTTCCTGCAGGTGTATAAGAGCACTACGTTCAGGGCGTACCATTTCCTGCATGTGTATAAGCGCACTACGTTCAGGGCGTAACATTTCCTGCAGGTGTATAAGAGCACTACGTTCAGGGCGTACCATTTCCTGCAGGTGTATAAGAGCACTACGTTCAGGGCGTACCATTTCCTGCAGGTGTATAAGAGCACTACGTTCAGGGCGTACCATTTCCTGCAGGTGTATAAGAGCACTACGTTCAGGGCGTACCATTTCCTGCAGGTGTATAAGAGCACTACGTTCAGGGCGTACCATTTCCTGCAGGTGTATAAGAGCACTACGTTCAGGGCGTACCATTTCCTGCAGGTGTATAAGAGCACTACGTTCAGGGCGTACCATTTCCTGCAGGTGTATAAGAGCACTACGTTCAGGGCGTACCATTTCCTGCAGGTGTATAAGAGCACTACGTTCAGGGCGTACCATTTCCTGCAGGTGTATAAGAGCACTACGTTCAGGGCGTACCATTTCCTGCATGTGTATAAGCGCACTACGTTCAGGGCGTAACATTTCCTGCAGGTGTATAAGAGCACTACGTTCAGGGCGTACCATTTCCTGCAGGTGTATAAGAGCACTACGTTCAGGGCGTACCATTTCCTGCAGGTGTATAAGCGCACTACGTTCAGGGCGTACCATTTCCTGCAGGTGTCTAAGAGCACTACGTTCAGGACGTACCATTTCCTGCAGGTGTATAAGAGCACTACGTTCAGGGCGTACCATTTCCTGCAGGTGTATAAGAGCACTACGGTCAGGGCGTACCATTTCCTGCAGGTGTATAAGAGCACTACGGTCAGGGCGTACCATTTCCTGCAGGTGTATAAGTGCACTACGTTCAGGGCGTACCATTTCCTGCAGGTGTATAAGAGCACTACGTTCAGGGCGTACCATTTCCTGCAGGTGTATAAGAGCACTACGTTCAGGGCGTACCATTTCCTGCAGGTGTCTAAGAGCACTACGTTCAGGGCGTACCATTTCCTGCAGGTGTATAAGCGCACTACGTTCAGGGCGTACCATTTCCTGCAGGTGTATAAGAGCACTACGTTCAGGACGTACCATTTCCTGCAGGTGTATAAGAGCACTACGTTCAGGACGTACCATTTCCTGCAGGTGTATAAGAGCACTACGTTCAGGGCGTACCATTTCCTGCAGGTGTATAAGCGCACTACGTTCAGGGCGTACCATTTCCTGCAGGTGTATAAGAGCACTACGTTCAGGGCGTACCATTTCCTGCAGGTGTATAAGAGCACTACGTTCAGGGCGTACCATTTCCTGCAGGTGTATAAGAGCACTACGTTCAGGGCGTACCATTTCCTGCAGGTGTATAAGAGCACTACGTTCAGGGCGTACCATTTCCTGCAGGTGTATAAGAGCACTACGTTCAGGGCGTACCATTTCCTGCAGGTGTATAAGAGCACTACGTTCAGGACGTACCATTTCCTGCAGGTGTATAAGAGCACTACGTTCAGGGCGTACCATTTCCTGCAGGTGTATAAGAGCACTACGTTCAGAACGTACCATTTCCTGCAGGTGTATAAGAGCACTACGTTCAGGGCGTACCATTTCCTGCAGGTGTATAAGAGCACTACGTTCAGGACGTACCATTTCCTGCAGGTGTATAAGAGCACTACGGTCAGGGCGTACCATTTCCTGCAGGTGTATAAGAGCACTACGTTCAGGGCGTACCATTTCCTGCAGGTGTATAAGAGCACTACGTTCAGGGCGTACCATTTCCTGCAGGTGTCTAAGAGCACTACGTTCAGAACGTACCATTTCCTGCAGGTGTATAAGAGCACTACGTTCAGGGCGTACCATTTCCTGCAGGTGTATAAGAGCACTACGTTCAGAACGTACCATTTCCTGCAGGTGTATAAGAGCACTACGTTCAGGGCGTACCATTTCCTGCAGGTGTATAAGAGCACTACGTTCAGGGCGTACCATTTCCTGCAGGTGTATAAGAGCACTACGTTCAGGGCGTACCATTTCCTGCAGGTGTATAAGAGCACTACGTTCAGGGCGTACCATTTCCTGCAGGTGTATAAGCGCACTACGTTCAGGGCGTACCATTTCCTGCAGGTGTATAAGAGCACTACGTTCAGGGCGTACCATTTCCTGCAGGTATATAAGAGCACTACGTTCAGGGCGTACCATTTCCTGCAGGTGTATAAGAGCACTACGTTCAGGACGTACCATTTCCTGCAGGTGTATAAGCGCACTACGTTCAGGGCGTACCATTTCCTGCAGGTGTATAAGAGCACTACGTTCAGGGCGTACCATTTCCTGCAGGTGTATAAGAGCACTACGTTCAGGGCGTACCATTTCCTGCAGGTGTATAAGAGCACTACGTTCAGGACGTACCATTTCCTGCAGGTGTATAAGAGCACTACGTTCAGAACGTACCATTTCCTGCAGGTGTATAAGAGCACTACGTTCGGGGCGTACCATTTCCTGCAGGTGTATAAGAGCACTACGTTCGGGGCGTACCATTTCCTGCAGGTGTATAAGAGCACTACGTTCAGGGCGTACCATTTCCTGCAGGTGTATAAGAGCACTACGTTCAGGACGTACCATTTCCTGCAGGTGTATAAGCGCACTACGTTCAGGGCGTACCATTTCCTGCAGGTGTATAAGAGCACTACGTTCAGGGCGTACCATTTCCTGCAGGTATATAAGAGCACTACGTTCAGGACGTACCATTTCCTGCAGGTGTATAAGCGCACTACGTTCAGGGCGTACCATTTCCTGCAGGTGTATAAGAGCACTACGTTCAGGGCGTACCATTTCCTGCAGGTGTATAAGAGCACTACGTTCAGGACGTACCATTTCCTGCAGGTGTATAAGAGCACTACGTTCAGGACGTACCATTTCCTGCAGGTGTATAAGAGCACTACGTTCAGGACGTACCATTTCCTGCAGGTGTATAAGAGCACTACGTTCAGGGCGTACCATTTCCTGCAGGTGTATAAGAGCACTACGTTCAGGGCGTACCATTTCCTGCAGGTGTCCAAGAGCACTACGTTCAGGGCGTACCATTTCCTGCAGGTGTCTAAGAGCACTACGTTCAGGACGTACCATTTCCTGCAGGTGTATAAGAGCACTACGTTCAGGGCGTACCATTTCCTGCAGGTGTATAAGAGCACTACGTTCAGGGCGTACCATTTCCTGCAGGTGTATAAGAGCACTACGTTCAGGACGTACCATTTCCTGCAGGTGTATAAGAGCACTACGTTCAGGGCGTACCATTTCCTGCAGGTGTCTAAGAGCACTACGTTCAGGACGTACCATTTCCTGCAGGTGTATAAGAGCACTACGTTCAGGGCGTACCATTTCCTGCAGGTGTATAAGAGCACTACGTTCAGGGCGTACCATTTCCTGCAGGTGTATAAGAGCACTACGTTCAGGACGTACCATTTCCTGCAGGTGTATAAGGGCACTACGTTCAGGGCGTACCATTTCCTGCAGGTGTATAAGAGCACTACGTTCAGGGCGTACCATTTCCTGCAGGTATATAAGAGCACTACGTTCAGGGCGTACCATTTCCTGCAGGTGTACAAGAGCACTACGTTCAAGCCGTACCATTTCCTGCAGGTGTCTAAGAGCACTACGTTCAGGGCGTACCATTTCCTGCAGGTGTATAAGGGCACTACGTTCAGGGCGTACCATTTCCTGCAGGTGTATAAGGGCACTACGTTCAGGGCGTACCATTTCCTGCAGGTGTATAAGAGCACTACGTTCAGAACGTACCATTTCCTGCAGGTGTATAAGGGCACTACGTTCAGGGCGTAACATTTCCTGCAGGTGTATAAGAGCACTACGTTCAGGGCGTACCATTTCCTGCAGGTGTAAGAGCACTACGTTCAGGGCGTACCATTTCCTGCAGGTGTATAAGAGCACTACGTTCAGGGCGTACCATTTCCTGCAGGTGTATAAGAGCACTACGTTCAGAACGTACCATTTCCTGCAGGTGTATAAGGGCACTACGTTCAGGGCGTACCATTTCCTGCAGGTGTACAAGAGCACTACGTTCAAGCCGTACCATTTCCTGCAGGTGTCTAAGAGCACTACGTTCAGAACGTACCATTTCCTGCAGGTGTATAAGAGCACTACGTTCAGGGCGTACCATATCCTGCAGGTGTATAAGCGCACTACGTTCAGGGCGTACCATTTCCTGCAGGTGTCTAAGAGCACTACGTTCAGGGCGTACCATTTCCTGCAGGTGTATAAGAGCACTACGTTCAGGGCGTACCATTTCCTGCAGGTGTATAAGAGCACTACGTTCAGGGCGTACCATTTCCTGCAGGTGTATAAGAGCACTACGTTCAGGGCGTACCATTTCCTGCAGGTGTATAAGAGCACTACGTTCAGGACGTACCATTTCCTGCAGGTGTATAAGAGCACTACGTTCAGGACGTACCATTTCCTGCAGGTGTCTAATAGCACTACGTTCAGGGCCGTCTTCCTCTCTTGCATCCGCTGCAGGATGTTTTGGACACTAATGCAGTTCTCGGGTCTGTACGGCTGGGGGGCGTCGATGGGAACCATGTAATTCCTCCCGGAGCGCTCGTATCCGTGACCGGCGTAGTAAAATAACCCTGCGGGGTCACACAGAGTAGGGTTAAAGAGGCAGTATGGAGAAAGGTCTGCGCATGCGCACTGTCCCATTATCTGTTTGCGGCGCATGTGAGAAGCACGGTAATTGCGGTTAGGGTAAGGGATTAGGGTAAGGAGTTAGGGGATTAGAGTACTGTGTTTTAGAATAAGGGGTTATAGGGTAAGGTGTTTGGATTTTTAGGGTAGGGGGTAGCTGTGACGGTCGTGAGGATTTGGCCTGGGATTAAAGGGGTTACACCCCAATTGGCCACCCTCTACTTTCACCTGGGAAGCAAGGGGTTAACTGGGCTGAGGTCCAGAAATGTGATTTAACCCTTGTTCTAACATAAAAATGTATATTCCCCTGTTCGCATGTTTTATGGTTATGCCAGTGACAGTTTAAGAAAATACAACTGTACAGTATTGTGTCTTTTCAGAAACTCTGGACTTCAAAAGGGCTTGATTGAAGTTGAATGTGAAAGGCAGAAGGGGTTTTAGTGTACAGTATGTTAATGTTAAAACAGTGATTCTAGCCCTGTGCTTAAATTACCCTCAAAGATGCCTGCCTACTAAATGCAAATGGTCAGGACAGCGACCAAATGGGTAGGAAGCAGCCCCTGATCAAAGGCTACCTGTTTGCAGGAAGCTGGAGTGGATTGTGAGCCTTATAACTCACACTTACAAAGGTCTCTGATTCAGGAGGTCTGGGCATTAGGTGTGAAATCTAAAACCAGGTGACAAATGTCCCCCACCCAGGGGTCCCTGCTTCAAAGGGTTTATTGATGGGAGCAAGGGGGCGGTTACACCAGGAGATATCACAATGGGTGACCTTATTAAATATAAGAATATTATGAGATGTCCTTGGCTGAACGTGCTAAGAGTTACATAGGTGTATTCGTGGGACTTAGCCCCAACTAATGATTCTAATCACTTGATATCTAACAGATACTAAGAGCCAGATATTAGTATCTCTCTTAATTTTAATATTACACGGTAATATTTGGTCTCATTGGGACCGTCAGGTGTGACGGAATGTATTAATATTTCTCGCGTGCCAGTAAGTATTACTGAACTGAAGTTATGAAGTTATTTACAGGGTATATGGAATTTTGGTTGTGTTCTCTTATGGTAATAAGCAGGAAGAACATCCTGCTGGAATTTACAAAGCCTGGTGATCAAAGGCTCAATTGCCTAATTGTGTATGCGGGACCCCAGAACTGTTTGGGTTTTAAATGTGATACTTCACACTTCAATGGAAGCCAAAAGCGACTTCAAAAAGCTTCAAAGAGATGTTTGCTAGACAGCGCGGCATCTTGAATGTAAGAGAAGGGTTAAAATGGTATATAAGCCAGAGTCACGCCTTACTCATTGTCTTCATGTCTGCATGTCTTCATGTCTGCATGTCTTCATGCAATGTCTTGGGATGATGAAGATTTGCTGTATGAACTGCCAGTCCAGATGTGACTGTTTCATCATTTCCATCTTTAAGTAAGTGTCTATATTTTGCCTGTTATTTGTATAATCTGTTGTGTTCACCTTTATCAAGGAATAAATTATATTTTATCATATCTAAGTCTCATCCCAGTTCAACCCATATATATATATATATTATATATTATATATATTTTTGTGTAAATTACAGCCTGCCATAAAGTCACCGTGACAGTAGCGTTAGTATTAGGGGTTAAGATTAGGGGGTTTTAGGGTAAGGTGTTCGGTTAGGGGCTTACCTTGGTCGCGATGTGGGTGGCGGCAAGAGGTCCCTGCGGCGAGGTGAGTGGTGTCTAAACGCCGGCGGCGACTCGGTCACGGCAAAATGGCCGTGACCAAAATGTCCTAGACTGTAACTGCTCCTATTTCCTGCACAAACTCCTGCTCAGCGCACAATGATATCACACAAAAGGGAGATCACCTGCCTCCCGGGTCTCAGCACACAGTGATATCCTCCCCCTCCCGGGTCTCGGCACACAGAGATATCCCCCCCCTCCCTCCCTCCCGGGTCTCAGCACACAGAGATATCCCCTCCTCCCGGGTCTCAACACACAGAGATATCCCCTCCTCCCGGGTCTCAGCACACAGAGATATCCCCCCCTCCCGGGTCTCAGCACACAGATATCCCCCCTCCCAGGTCTCAGCACACAGAGATATCCCCCCCTCCCGGGTCTCAGCACACAGAGATATCCCCCCCCCCTCCCGGGTCTCAGCACACAGAGATATCCCCCCCCCTCCCGGGTCTCAGCACACAGATATCCCCCCCCCCTCCCGGGTCTCAGCACACAGAGATATCCCCCCCTCCCGGGTCTCAGCACACAGAGATATCACCCTCCTCCCGGGTCTCAGCACACAGAGATATCCCCCCCTCCCGGGTCTCAGCACACAGAGATGCTCCGTGTGCTCCATCCTGATAACGCCGTGTGCACCATCCTGATAACTCTTTACAGATGGACAATGACCCAAAACATACTGCGAAAGCAACCCAGGAGTTTTTTAAGGCAAAGAAGTGGAATATTCTGCAATGGCCGAGTCAATCACCTAATCTCAACCCGATCGAGCATCCATTTCACTTGCTGAAGACAAAACTTAAGGCAGAAAGACCCACGAATAAACAACAACTGAAGACAGCTGCAGTAAAGGCCTGGCAAAGCATCACAAAGGAGGAAACCCAGCGTTTGGTGATGTCCATGCGTTCCAGACTTCAAGCACTCATTGCCTGCAAAAGATTCTTGACAAAGTATTAAAAATGAACATTTTATTTATGATCGTGCTAATTTGTCCAATTACATTTGAGCCCCTGAAATAAGGGGACTGTGTATGAAAATGGTTGCAATTCCTAAATGTTTCATACGATATTTTTGTTCAACCCCTTGAATTAAAGCTGAAAGTCTGCACTTCTATTGCATCTTGGTTGTTTCATTTCAAATCCATTGTGGTGGCGTACAGAGCCAAAATTATGAAAATTGTGTCAGTGTCCAATTATTTCCGGACCTAACTGTATGTCAAAGGATTATGTCGGTTCGCACTTCGAAAGACACCCCGTAAAGATAATCGTGTAGCATATCTACAACAGCCCACTTGAGCGCTAGGAATTCCAGTTTATGGACTGGGTAGTTCTGCTCGCTCGCCGTCAGACTGCGACTTACATATGCTACCGGCCGGAGGCCTGCAAGGTATTTTCGGTGTAATACCGCTCCCAGTCCGCTGAAGCTGGCGTCCACGTGCAGGATGTACGGTTGCTCCGTGTCTGCATAGGCCAAGACAGGGGCTTCAGTGAGACCCTTCTTCAGCCCTGTGAAGGCCTTCTCGCAGGCGGAAGTCCATTTGTCCCCGAGCGGTGTTTGCGGGGTTGCTGCTTTTTGCCGAGGCTCTTCTGGGTAGGTTTTCAACAGATTATTGAGGACTTTGGCTGGAGTATCCCTCTATGAATCTTAGGTAGTAGCCGCAAAACCCCAGGAAGATTCGTAGCTCCATCACGTTATCTGATCTGAGCCTGTTCACTAAGGCTTCGACCTTAGTGGGGTCGGTAGCGACTCCTTCTGCGGGCACTATGTGGCCCACATACGTGACCGAAGTGCGGCAGAAGCGACATTTGTCCAGGGACAACTTCAGGTCTTCTTTTCCCAGTTGATCTAGAACCTTCAGAAGGTGTTCTTCGTGCTCTTCTACTGTTCTCCGAAACACTATGATATCGTTCACATAGACCAGACATTTCCAGGGATTCATGTCCCCGATGGTCCTTTCCATCAGTCTCTGGAAAGTTGCAGGTGCACCACAGATACCTTGGGGCATCCGGGTGAACAGGTAAAATCCAAGGGGGCAGACAAACGCTGTCTTCTCCTGGTCTTCGGAGCTCATGGGTACATGGTAGTAACTAATATTGACAGATTTACTATAAATCATTCTTCCTGTTATTACACAGGTTATATGAAACAGAAGATGTTGCCGCTCTCCACCAATAATATACAATGTAAAAAATAGGGTGCATACGGGATAACTTGATACATATGAAGGAGAGGGGGAGGGTACAGAGAGGGTAGCCCAAAAGAACCTATTTGCACTCACTATTTCAAATAAATGGTTAGGAAAAATTTAATCCCTGGGAGGAGCCCATGCACCATCTAATGATATATCTGCTTTAAAACATTTTATTGAACACTTATGCAAAGACAATTACCAATTAATGGATTAAAAATATTCAGGGGGTAAATGGGGACGGAGGGTGGTGTTTGAAGTGCCTCTTGTATGTGTAAAATACTAATATACTACAGGTAGTCCTGTGGCACTTGATAGTGGGTTCGCGTGTAGTAAATGCTACAGCTGTTCCCTCACTTGGATGTGAGTCCTTCCCTATTGCTCACATGGAGCTGGGGAGCAGGTGTGTATTTGTATCTTATTTCTTATGTACTCACTGCACAGTGACATTCATTGTTGGTTGGGGAATGTCAAATAGGTACACGCTTACTAATCCCAATTCATGCACTCACTGTTGCCAAATGACACTGTAGTCTGCTGGTAAGTATGTGCTGTATCAATGCATGTGTGCTGAGACCCTCATAGAGCAGTTGGATATCAACTCCTGCGGCTCTAAGCCGCTTGTTGCGTCACCCTGCACTTGCTGTAAGTGACCCGATCTCAGTATACCCTTTGGGATGGTATCGATCAAAGGGGAGCAGTCCTGTGGAGAGGATACTATACAACCTGCTCACTCCGTCTCTTCGTCTTACAATCACCTCTCCGACCCCGCACCACCTGATGACGTCATAGCGGAGACGTCTAAAAACGGAACCGACGCACGTTTCGCACCCTCTGGCGCTTTTTCAAGGTAATGCAGGAACGTGCGTCAGTTCCGTTTTTAGACGTCTCCGCTATGACGTCATCAGGTGGTGCGGGGTCGGAGAGGTGATTGTAAGACGAAGAGACGGAGTGAGCAGGTTGTATAGTATCCTCTCCACAGGACTGCTCCCCTTTGATCGATACCATCCCAAAGGGTATACTGAGATCGGGTCACTTACAGCAAGTGCAGGGTGACGCAACAAGCGGCTTAGAGCCGCAGGAGTTGATATCCAACTGCTCTATGAGGGTCTCAGCACACATGCATTGATACAGCACATACTTACCAGCAGACTACAGTGTCATTTGGCAACAGTGAGTGCATGAATTGGGATTAGTAAGCGTGTACCTATTTGACATTCCCCAACCAACAATGAATGTCACTGTGCAGTGAGTACATAAGAAATAAGATACAATACACACCTGCTCCCCAGCTCCATGTGAGCAATAGGGAAGGACTCACATCCAAGTGAGGGAACAGCTGTAGCATTTACTACACGCGAACCCACTATCAAGTGCCACAGGACTACCTGTAGTATATTAGTATTTTACACATACAAGAGGCACTTCAAACACCACCCTCCGTCCCCATTTACCCCCTGAATATTTTTAACCCATTAATTGGTAATTGTCTTTGCATAAGTGTTCAATAAAATGTTTTAAAGCAGATATATCATTAGATGGTGCATGGGCTCCTCCCAGGGATTAAATTTTTCCTAACCATTTATTTGAAATAGTGAGTGCAAATAGGTTCTTTTGGGCTACCCTCTCTGTACCCTCCCCCTCTCCTTCATATATTACACAGGTTACTAAGAATTTATATTAGCGTTAGGGACCCCTGAATTGTGGTCTGCCGTGAAGTTGGCTCAGGGGCTTACAACAATTTTGGCCAAAAATGTCAAACTAAAAGACCATTTTACTTCATAGATATTTATACATATATATTTAGGCACTGTACCGTGTATGAGTTTCACTGGATGTGCTAAAACTGAGCTTTGTCTGTGTTTTATGTTCTGTCTCTGGTTTTAAATATATATTGCCATGCTCAGTAGCACTCCTCTGTGACACTCATATGCTTATATATATGTTGTGGTTATTTTGGGGGTTCAATAGGAGCTTGTTAGGTGTCCAGTATATTTTACAATTGTGTTTCAGCTAGTCTTGGCTGTTTGGAGGGTGGCAACCTCCTACTTAATTGAAGCTCACCCCCTCCCACATTTAAATGGTTAAGGGCTCACTCCATAGCATCTTCCACACAGGGGAACTTGTTTGCTTGTAGCATGGTTGTGACAACGCTAATACAGAGTGCTTTTCCTGGTAATGTACAGGTTAATAAAGGCTTCAATCAGACTTAGATCTTTGCAACTAATATTGACAGATTTACTATAAATCATTCTTCCTGTTATTACACAGGTTACTAAGAATTTATATTAGCGTTAGGGACCCCTGAATTGTGGTCTGCCGTGAAGTTGGCTCAGGGGCTTACAACAATTTTGGCCAAAAATGTCAAACTAAAAGACCATTTTACTTAATAGATATTTATACATATATATTTAGGCACTGTACCGTGTATGAGTTTCACTGGATGTGCTAAAACTGAGCTTTGTCTGTGTTTTATGTTCTGTCTATGGTTTTAAATATATATTGCCATGCTCAGTAGCACTCCTCTGTAACACTCATATGCTTATATATATGTTGTGGTTATTTTGGGGGTTCAATAGGAGCTTGTTAGGTGTCCAGTATATTGTACATGGTAGTACCCAGACCTCAGGTCCAGTATGCTGAATGACTGACTGACGGATAGGGCGCTAAGGACCTCTTCAATCCGCAGCAGAGTATATAGATCAGGAACCATGTGGCGATTCAGGGTGCGGTAGTCCACACATAAGCATACAGATCTGTTCTTCTTCCGCACCACCACAATAGGGGAGGCATAGGGTCTACGGGATTCCGTTACGATGCCCGCGGTCTCCATCTCTTTCAGGATGTCCCTCACGTCCTCCACATCTCTGGGAGCTATGCGCCTAGAATGCTTCCGGAATGGAGTGGCATCGTTCAGTCGGATCGTGTATTGAGCACTCTTGCTGCAGCCCACATCCATCTCACGGTTGGAGAACACCTCTTTGCATTCAGCCAACTTCTCGCTCAAGCGCTTCTTCCATTCCAGTGGTAAGGATGATTCATTCAAGTCAAATTGCAATCCGGGAGGAGTAGCAGCATTTACGTGAGCTAGAGATTCTACTTGCACCACAAGGTATATTCGCCCCAGCGCTTTACCGACGTCAAACTGTATAGGATGAGGCGAGATGTTCTGGATGGTCACCTTGAACGGGCGAGGAAGTGAAGACTTCCACTCCATTTCTGGCACCACCTTGAACCCTCTCTTGGCGTCCTCTTCGGGCGTGGTCTCTAGGGAAAAGTACCAATCGGCCTCGTCGCAGCCCGGGTAGTTAGGTACAGCGGCCATGTGCCAAACTTCCCCTTGTGGTGGAATCTTTGTCAACCCCTTCTCAAGATTGAAGAACTGTCCAAATCCTTCTTGGGCAGAGATCCTATAGCACTCCTCTTTGAATATGGGGTGAATCCACAGAGATGATAGGGGTAGTTCTCCAGCTTCTTGCAGATAGGCCCGGATCAGGGCTCGCACCACATCCACGTTGGTCCCCAATATGATGGGGGAATTTGGATGTTCCCGGGGCCCGAAA
>NW_027456309.1:0-21755 GCF_040206685.1 Ascaphus truei
GATGGGGATTTTATTATTTTTTTTACAAATATAGGGCAGTGTCCAAAGGGTTAATGCTTGCAAAAGCTATTACTTCTCACAAAGTGTAGTGTAAGTTAACCGGTAGAAAGTTATAAACAGCAAAGAAGAGAAAATACATTTCCTTAATGTGCTGCCAATGCAGCGAAGGTTGGTCGTATGAATTCTGAACGCCAACATTGCCACCTTTTGGATGGTCTGTGCATGTTTACTGGATAATAGATGCTAAGAGACTTTCATCAAGTGGAGATTTCACACAGACACACATTTAACCAATATGAAAGAAAAAAAGGCAATGCAATGAAAATCAAATGTCAAAATTGTGTTATGCTGAAAGACACATATTTAACAGTGAGTTTGACTATCCACAAACACTTGGTTTGCCGAAGATTGATGTCACTACTGTATTTCTCAATGTTATCATTTTTCATTTTAACCTCTCTAAACAATTGATGTGGGTATATGTAAATATATATATATATATATATATATATATATATATATATTTATTTATATAATATGTATATATAAATAGACAATACCGTTTTGTGGCTAACTAAATGCTTTTATATGTGCGAGCTTTCGAGATACACTGATCTCTTCTTCTGGTGGTGTTACAATGAATAAAGCAAGCTTTAACTTAAAAACAGTGCATCTTGGAATGTTATGTGATTGAAACCTATCCCCCTGCCCCCCCTGTGCAGTATGCGTTGTATGACTTGTGGTGTTAAATAGTCCCTGAATGTTAGTGTGTGTGTATGTGTGTTTATGTATGTGTATGTATGTAAATACAAATGTATGCAGTGCCCACAGTGCCACAGCACTTTACAAAGGTGTGTGTGGAGTGGACATGTATATAATGGTGTTGGTAGGTGTAGAAATGTAAGAGCGTGTTGCATTACTAGAAGTGTGTGTAGATACTATGTGGTCCCTATTTGTATATAGGGATGGAATTCCATATATTATATATAGATTATTAAGCTCGGCTAACACGTTACAGATACCTCTATAACCTCTATATGTATATATATATATATATATATATATATATACACACACACACACACACAAACATTGTCCTAGGAGCACATTTTAATACATTTCCATCATTATCTCCTGAGTATTTCCTGGTATGCTATTCTTTTCTTTGAATGTTCTCATTTACATTTGTCATTAGGCTGCCAAGTTTCTCCATTAACTGAAACCATTAGCTTAAAATGACAGGAAACTGCTGCAAAATTATTTAATATCTGTGTACTTGAAGAGCCTTCCGCAGCTTTAATTATTACTACTCACATTGCAGTGGCTGGCACTAAATTAGAAAAGCATGGCAATTTGTGACATTGGAAATACCCATACTATCATGCAGTCAACTTGTGAATATTGCATTACTTTACAGATTTGAAGGTGTAAACTTTTAATGTGATTGTTTGGTTAAATCATTTTAATTTGTCCTAAAAGCTTTAAAGAGACTACTGAACATGCCTTGATACTCAACTATCAGCTAAGTGTGTTCTCTGTTTTGTATTTTTATGTCTCACTTAGACAGGATACATTAATGAAACAACCGGTTTACAGGTCAAAAAATAGTACACAATACGCCTCTCAAATATTTTCATCCTGGTCTGTCACTGTTAGGAACTGAGACCATAAATTGTCTTTCATCCTTACCAAGGTAAGTTGGTTCAGCAGAGCAAACATGAAATATACTGTATGTAACCCTTCAACATGTGTAATTCGTCCTTCCTAAAAAAAATCTTATCTTATCGATCAATTAACACTCAGGTATTTGATTATGAAAAAGAAAACAAAACAGGATTTTTATGTTGCTTCTCCATTGCCAGCAATTCAAAGACGCTCAGTTAAATGGACAGCCTTTCAGATTGTTGTCATTTTATGCCAGAGAGACAGACATGATGGATGTGGCAAATCTTTGCTCCCTGAAGTAATGTGTCTGGGCCCTTATCCGGATTGTTTCATGTCTAGATTTGGCAAAGCCAATGACCACGAAAGTATAAGCAAATTAGAAAAAGTGAAGTCACAAAGGTCAAATGACCACAACGTGATCAATTTCTACAAATCACAGTCAATTTCTTTCAGAAAATGGATTTGAACCAAGTTTCAAAAGCTAAGAGCGATTACTGAGTTAATGACTATATATATATATATATATATATATATATATATATATATATATATATATATATATATATGTATGTGTGTATATATATATATATATATATATATATATATATATATAAATATATATATATATATATATATATATATATATATATATATATATATATGTGTGTGTTACATTATATAAATATGTATGTGTATATAAATCATTATGTTTTACATACAATAAAGGCAGACAATAACGTTAATATAATTTTCTACTTGCCACTTACGGAAAATTTACTAATATATTATATAACAGAAGTAAGCATGCTATGATCAAGACAGAACTAAATTCTAATTGCCAATCACATTCATATTTACAGTATTTAATTAAATTAACCAAGAGGAACAGATGATGTGGAGTCTGGAACGTTAACGATTGTAGTTGAGAAAGCAATTTCAGAGCTTATATATCAACATCTGTAAACTGACACAATCTTGCGAAACACAAATTGCATACAGTAGTTTTTGCTTTTGAATGTAGATTGTGCAGCTGACTCTATGGCAACTCCAGTCGGGAAAACCAAGAAAGACACTAATCAATTAGGCCATGTTGTTATTTTAATTTGCATGTTGCCCCATTTTAATTGCTTCCATTTATTTTGAAAAGTTACATTTTTTTCAGACGAGAGAAAGTCGCAGGTGGCTTCACAGAGTCTTTTTATAAACAAAACCGTTCTTGTTATTGAATTATTATAGACAAATGTACACATTACTAAGTCAGGAGCCTCACAAACTTTCTCTCTCCCCTCAACTGGACCTACACGATTCTCAAGATCAGGGGGTGCTCAACTCCAGTCCTCAAGACCCCCCAACAGGTCAGGTTTTCAGGATATCAATCAGTGGTGAGCCACCTATGCTGAAGCAGGGATATCCTGAAAACCTGATGTGTTGGTTAGTTATTTCGATGTAAATCTTACCTTTTCCTATTCCTAACAACTGACTTGTTTTTTCCTTGGAAAAATACCTTATCTTTTCTAATGTAAGGACTTTGCACAAATCTAATAGGCGTAATCTCCCATAAGAAAATAGATGATTTGAATATACCTGTATATTTACTGTCCATAATCATAGTCTATAGCAGAGGTGCGCAAACTGGGGGGCACGAGATTTTTCTAGGGGGGTGTGCGCCGGTTGAAGAGGCCTTGAGCTCTTCCCCACGGCATTTAAATTAAATGCCTGGGGGATTGCGTGAGGCCTCTGCAACCTCAACTTACCGAGATTCAGATGGCTGATTGTATTGATGCAGATATTATAAGGAAAAATTTTAAATAATAAAACAGCAGCTGTGACTGCTGCTTTAATAGGGTGTTCTGCTGTATACTGTACATTTTCCCATTAATAGTTGTAGAGAATACTATAAGATGTGTGTACAATTATTTGCTGTTATGTGATATTAATGACAAATACTGCGGCTACAACATTGCACATTCTTCTAGATACATGATGTTGCTTTAACTGTTTTAAACCAGCATTCCATTTCTTCTGACTATCAAAACTGACAGAAAACCTGAACTCACATGGACTGATTTTTCATCCATCTGACATGTCATGCCAACAAAAACCTTTCTTGTGTACCCTGTCAGGGCCTTAATCAGTGTGTCACACATGGCCCAGCACTTTCATGCTCAAAAAATATCTTTAAACCTTTTCCTTCACCTTGTATACATTGTAAAGACATTCACATGTCGAGATAACAGGCACGATTTACATGGATCTGTCACTGTTTGGCTTGCCAGATATCACAATTATTCAGATGCAATTTACTTTCCTCTGCTGCTGACTATCTACACTGCTATACATAAACCATAAATCTAACGTGACGTTGAAAAGAAAGAAAACATATTTTTCAGCTTTCAATGTTTATATTGTGGAATATTTTGTGATAATTACATATAGAAAAACTCAAGTTTATTTATGTTTCTAGAATACATCATCTAGGGAGAAGGAGCGACTCCGTGAGTAAAGACACTTACTCTATACTGTAAACAACAACCCTGAGTTTGAATAATGGGAATCTGGTTTAATTCCCAGTGTCAGCTCCTTTGGGAAAATCACTTTATCTCCCTGTGTCTCAGACACCCAAATCATAGATTGTAAGCTCCTGTGGGCAGGAACTGTACCTGTAAAATCACCTGTGTGCTGTGTGCCACGCGCTATACTGTAATTGTTAAGCGCTTTGTGTCCCATTGGGAGAAAAGCACTATATGAAATAAAGTTATTTTTATCTAAACTTATGATTTAGAGTATATGATGCAAATGTGTAAATAAAATGGAGAAGTTCATTATTTGGTATATTAATAAAATTTTACATCATACGGTATCTATTAATATCTTCCCCCAGAGTGGTCAATGTAAAAAAGGGAGAGTGCATTGTAGTGCTTAAAACATCTTGATGATGACAATCAGTTCAGCAAAGCATTCTATATTTATTTTGGCAAAAAGACAGATGATAGGGGCAGACTCATCAAGTTAACATCTCCAATGATATAATACCTTTAATTTAATAAGAAATTATAATATATCAATTTATGCACCCACAAAAATTCCAAATGGTTTCCAGCTCATCCTAATGCTGCTATTCCGAATTCTTTTGTCCTACAGGCTGACCAACGAGCATAGCCTTCTTCCTCCTCGAGTTGTGCTAAATACCGTTGGTCCCTCGGTTCTCAGATGTTGCGATGTCAGAGCTCTGACTACCCAGAAGTGCAGGCAGGGCCGCCAACAGCGGGGGAGAAAGGGCATTGGCGTCCCGGGCCCTGTGAGTCACTGGGGCCAGGCCGCCCGGGCCCCTCTGCGCGGCCGGGCGCCAGTTAATAAATACATTTTTTTAAAAAAGTTTTAAAAAAATGGCGGCGATTACCCACAGTCCCGGCGCACATGCGCTGGGCCCGCTCTCTCTCCCCCCCCACTCCCAACATGGGACAAAGAGGGAAGGACCAGCTCCTCCTGAGGCCCACATCTCCCACATATCCTGCATCAGAGCTTGATGAATCCCGTGAAGAGTGTACTATGGGAGACGGTATTGGGGAACAATCCATATGATATTGCACCATTCATCAGAACAGACAATACTACAGTACAGTGTGTCAAATAAAAATGTTGTTTCAAAAATGCGAATAAAGAAATATTATATATATATAATAGAAATAACTGTAATACTTTAAAGAGATGTTACCCTCCCTGTTTGGCTTACTAGGGAGGTTACATCGGTGTGGTGTGTATATGGCTACTCCGCATGGTTTACTGATTCAGGGGGCTGGAACTCAGACAGCTGGGCAATGAGGTAGCATTGTTGTATAATAATCGGGGACGGTAACGTTTATAGCACAACTGTCATTTATTTGTGTCCCCAAACACAGGGACTATTCATCCATATATTGACACGTTGCACTGTATTTTAAATCAGACAAACATGAATATTTTTCTTTGACTTGCCATTGCTTAACACTTGAATGAAGGTACATATCTTGTTCCTTTACTGTGATAAGACCCGGGCCTCCATCCTAATAGTTGTGGAACCTCTTTCCTCCTCATGTCAGTAATACTAGGCCCATTGGGGATCCTAGCGGGTCCTGTATATGTAACCCAATACCTTTAGCCGTTATGGTTACTGCCACTTTCACTTCAGCCTGAGAGGAATGTATATGAATTTCCGCGGTTGGAGCCATTCCACAGTCATCCAGAACTCGTTACTGAGGTCCCTCTAGTGCATGCCATCTCATACATAGCACTTACCTTGGACTCCCTTAGTCTTCTCTAGGGATCCTAACTGACAAGGTTACGGTCCATGTCTAGAACATAACAAAGTAGGGGGGTCTGGTCTATCCTATTACTTTAAGAACATGGGAACTCTCCCAAGGCTCCTCTCCTCATGTCCTCCTGGAATCTGGCCTTCAAGGACAGTCTCTCCTCTTTAAATACCTCTGCGAGATGCCTGGATCTCCATAGCAACCCAAGGCGGGCATAGCCTACACTGACACTGCTTGTAACTCTTTGTGGGGGGGGGGGGGGGAAGAGTTACAGAGACATCCCATACATACTGCTGCAAGTGATGTTGCTCACAACTCTAAAATCAGTAGAGTAGCCATAACTGGGGGACCAATCGAAAGATGAAAATATCTATTTTCCTATCAGTATCTCTTTTTGGCTATAAATGTAAGACTCATATGCCATACAGTATAAAAAAACTTCACAAGGGGAATAAAAGTGGGTGCCGGTGCTTTGGAACTTTTCACCACCTGCCCTTACTGGGATCAGAAACACATACTGTACAACACAAGATATTCTGACACCCAAAAACACCTGTTGTTAAATGAACAATGCTATGTCAACTTACTGTTAGTCACCCACTTTATCATGAATCAAAAGTTCACAACATTAAAATATGTGTAGGAATGCTGCTCAATAGCAAACATGATTAAACAGGTTTTCAGAATCATCACTTGTTTATTTGATGCTAGAGATTGATTTGGACCAAATGATTTATTTGACTCTTTAAACACAGCAATTAATACTCATGATGTTAAGTAGCACTTTTGTCAATTAACATTGGCTAAACAATATGTTTCAGTTATTCTTTTTAAAACACCAGCAGAGATTTATAGGAGATTATATATCCACTTGTAAGAAGTTAGTGATCTTGTAAATGGGACATTGCATTCTAATAGCATTAAACGAAAACTCTGCATTCTGGTCTTGTCTTAACCTGCCTCTGAAATGCCAAGATTACAGGTTATAGATATGACACAGTGATCTATTAAAAAAGTTACATTTGACTATACTCAATGAAAAGTGTAATGATTAAATATTATCATTTCAGCACACTGTGCAATACATTAAAATACTGATTTCCAGACAAATTAAAATCTAACAGCTTCAAATCTGTTTGCTTGCACAGTTAATATGTTGATTAATGCCCTGTTAGGTCCAGGATTCATTCCTAGTTAATTAGTCAATGTTGTATTTTCCCAAAGCTCTTGAATAAAAAAGTGATTTTTGCTGTAAAATATCTACTCAATAAACGTTGTTGGTTTTTTCTTCCAGTGGTACCCTGATGTAACACACTTCATGGGGCATGGACCATATTGTCCCAGGATGGCTCTATAGTCCCCAACAATGGATGGGGCATTATACAGTTTTAGCATGGCACGTGATAGACCTGTATTGAAATGGCTATTCCTGAAAATCAAAGAAAGATAAATACTCTCATCCGAGTAAATTGACCTGTAGATGGAGGAATGCTAGAACAGTGGGGTTATCAAAATGAGCAGATCACACCTTGCCTACTAATTAATTAGATTAAAGCATTAACTGTACAACTAAGGGGGTCATTCATTAAACTGGCATAGTGCCGATCAGGACACCTTCATATGGAAACTCCCATTGACTTGTGCCTGATCGGCCCGGTTACAGTTTACTGATTAACCACCTAAATCTTAAACATTACAAATTGGTGGTAAAGTATTGGAAAACATTTGGAGTACCTTTATTGGCCATATAGATTGATACTAGTCTGCTTTTATAAGGTGTTCTTTAGGTGCGAGTCTGATTGAGCATATATATCCATTTCTTTATATATCCAGACAATTATTTAAAGATATAAGGGAAGAAATAATCCCCATATAATGATCAAGTGGTTTAATTAAACACGCAGTATTTATATCTGAACAATCTGAAACATTGGGTCCTTAAAGAGTATCAACACCCATATTTGTTCTTATTATTTTATTAATAGATAGGATTTGAATGGCCATGTGTGTTTTTAAGGCAGAAAAACAGACATTTTACAGAATGGGAACCAGGGGTCCCCCGGAGCTGAACCACTCTAGTTTCAGTTTCAGGAACCCCCTTTAAAACTGAATATTTAAGATCATCCCATCTGCAGACACTCTATTTCCCCATCAAATCAGTTATAAAGTGAATGTATGAGCATTTGCCACTGGTTTCATATCCACTGTCATTTTATTTATGCACCCTGTTGTAGATGTCACAGGATTTTGTAAACACATTCATCCTTTCTCCTGTCTCTTCGGGTTATACTCAGCATACATCTCTCCATACTTCTTTGAGCATCTATACTGTATATTCTGAATTTATTCTAATCTAGACTATTGTTGGAGGGAAGAGAAGTGCCACATCATTTTAATATAAATGCACCTTTTGTACTGCTCAACAAATGGTCTAATTCCAGTTTTTCATTCCTCCTATGTTTGTGGTATCACGCACCTGCTGGCTGTATACAATTCAGTTTCAGCAAACTTGGAGGTCCATATGATATATTCCTTTTTTCACAACATATATGTAACGGATATTCCACCCCACCCAATCGCAGATATAGTGTGGGTGCAGAGAACATACAGTGTTACCAGGTGTGGTGCTTTACCTGTTAGGCTCACAGGAGGGCTGAACTTCCGCCACGGGGAACCTGGGGCAATTATATTACGGTAAGAGTAACCTTGTACTCGGTGCAGCGCCTTCACCTGCGATGGTTCCTAGCAGAGCAGGAATTGTTCCTCGCAGGACACATACAAAATAACTTGCACACTGTAATGTATAATAACTAAGGTCTTTACTTAAGAACACATGCGACACAATACCATACAACATAATAACTGGTGTCCCTCTCTAGAGGCGACACTGACTACGGCGTCGCGCAGGACGTTTTCCCAACACCGGGTGATCCCACCCCGTGTCCATATGATCCCCACCCAATGTCCTGCACTCTTGTAGAGAGATAGGATATGGGTGACTGCGCAGTCACTAAGGAAACTAATGGGCCCGTTGGTGCACTTGTGGATTTAGAGTACCTGCCGAGCACTCCAGTGCTCGGATCTGCAACGGCTTCGAAAAGGATACGATGACCGAAGACACCGGAACCACCACCTTTGACGATCCCACGCAGAACCTCTGCCACAACAGTCTGCTTCCCGTACCACCCGAGTCCCCTTGGCCTCACTCCTATCTAACTCTTCCCAGCGCCGGCAGCAACGCACCGCCGCAACCTGCTGGGTGCTTGCAGCAAACGTGCTGCACAAGCCCTGTGCCTTCTTGTCAGACCTCACAGCACTGACAGCCGTGATTCTGACAAGACAGCACACACATGCAACTAAGGGCAGAGTCCCTAACCTGGGGCCGTCCCTTATCACTCACCCACTAGTCTGGTGGGGAGTTGGGGCCTACCTGGGATATGGGGGACCTTACTCGGTGCAGGAGCTTCACTCGCTCCCTGCACTCTTCCTTCCCCGACCTGCTCCCAGCTCCAACTAACTAGCGTGGGCTCAGCGCGCGAAATGTATCCACTTGCCTGATGGGAGATCCTAAGCCCTATTGGCTCCCTGGCATCACGTGGGGCGCGCAGAGGCTCATGGGACCCGTAGTCCCTGCCTAGAGCCTTCTCTGGTAGGTTAGGGTTTCGCGGGCTCTCCTCGCGCTGCCCTGCGCATGCGCGATCTGTTTGGAGTCTTCCCGGCACCTGACTATCACTGCGCATGCGCGAGCTATTGCGAAATGGCGGCGCCCTCGCCGCCCGGCTTCGGGAGCGCTGGGAGCCCTGTGATGTGATCGCGGCCTTGACAACCGGCCGCACGCGTCCCCAGCAACCCCCGAGCCAGAGCCTGACCGCCCTCACCCCTTTGATCACCTGGCGGGGCCGCCATTGGACTCGGCGGCACCCGCAATCGCCAGCTAGGTGAGGGGGGTGCTGACAGGCAGAGGAGACCTGGCTACATATACTTCTGGCAGCATTCTCAAAATATCTATGCTTACATTCCTGTCACAAAATACAGACATGACAGGTAGAGATACAGATATATATATATATATATTCCAGTTTTTCCAGTTTTTCATTATATATATAATCCAATGCACAACCGGCACACCATTTGCAAGTAAATAAGTTTTGGTGCTTATCCTATAAAGCAATAACAGACCATACGATACCGGTTGCAACACGACATCAAGGGACAGCACGCAGGTAAGTAAATCATAAATTTTCTATATTTGATAGAAGACACAAAAAACGACGTTTCGGTCCCCCTTGAGAAAGGTCCCACTGGGGGACCGAAACATCATTTTTTGTGTCTTCTATAAAATATAGAAAATTTATGATTTACTTACCTGAGTGCTGTCCCTTGATGTCATATTGCAACCGGTATCGTATGGTCTATATATATATCTATATATATATATATTCATGTAGAGGTATCAGTACCGTGTTAGCCGAGCTTCAATAATCAAAAAATAAATAGATGATACCGTTCTGTGGCTAACGAAATGCTATTATTTGTGCGAGCTTTCGAGATACACTGATCTCTTCTTCCGGCGATGTTACAATGAATGAAGCAAGGATTACTTAAAAACAGTGTCTCTTGGAATGTTATCTGTGCTGGTCCTTCCCCCGGTGTGGATGAGATTTATGGCTGGAGGTGTCAAAGGGTAACTGAAAGCAAGTGAAGAAAGAGTGTGTATGTGTATCAGTGTGAATAAAAATGAATGGAGAGCCCACAGTATAAACAGTGCTCTACACAAGGTGTGTGTGTGTGGAGTGAGAGGGGATATACTGTAAATGGTGTGGGTGGGTGTGGAAATGTGAGAGTTTGTAGCACAACTAAAAGTGTGTGTGGATACTATGTGGTCCCTATTGGTGTATAGGGATGGAAAAATAAGGAGTATTAGTATGTGTGAGAGACAGCTGTGTGTGCATACATATAGCACAGTATGTACATACATGGCCTTTAGCGCTCATGGGAAGAGAGTTCGCTCTATTTATTTTTTGATTATATAATATATTATATATTATAATATATATATATATATATATATATATATATATATATATATACATACATACATACACATATACTGTATATATATATATATATATATATATATATATATATATATATATATTATATATATATATATACTGTATATATATATACATATATAATGATTGCTGTATCAATTGCATAATATATATTTTGCAAGGCAGGTATAAACCAACCTCATACTGATGATACCCATCAAGGGGGGGGGGCACCAAGCGTGGGTTAGCATGTGTGCCCACGCACAAGTGCGCGTGCTCCGCGTGAGCAGGTACATCAAAATTTAAATTGCCAGAAGCAACCTCGTCAAGGTTGCGGCCAGCGCGCTCAGCGGCACAGTGGACTCAGCCTTAGACATGTGAATGTGCTCAGAAGTGATATTCTTTATTCGCTATATGCTAACGGTGGAGGTTTTTTGTTGCCTTTTTCACCCACCATAACTTAAAAAATATATATATATATATATATTTATTATGCAATTTATACAGTAATCATTGTCACACCTACCCAACACTATGTATTATTATTTCCAACGCTCTCTGCTTTTACTGTATCTCTTGCATCAGTTGTGTCCTTCTCTCCCCAATGAACTCCCGTTCCAATGTTGTCTCCTTATTCATTCCTCTGTGGCACACAGTACATAATACATGTGTTCAGAATTCAACAAGGTGTAAAAGCCACATGCATTATGTCGCTTATGGAAACGTACAGCGTTCCGGGATTGGTTGCACTTACAGTAGCTGATCATCAGTATTTGTTTTGTCTTTTCCATTCCACTGGTAGTGCTGAAAATGTAATCTCATAATCTTAAATGGGAAAATATTGATAAATAGTATATTAGTGGAAAGATACATCGCCATAAATTTTATAGTATGATACATTGCAAAACTTTAAGATGTAATATAAGACATCATTGGATAATGTTTCACTGGGTTTTTTATTTGCCTTACTCTGGATCAATAAACTGTAAATACAAATACAGAATAAGTATCTGTCTAAATTTAACATAGATTTAACTCAATGGACATTAGTCTTTTTTTCAACCTCACGTACTACAGTATGTTACTTTGTAATACATATTCAGAATACTTGTTTAGGTTCACATGTGCATTTGATTCTCAAACTTTATTTCATCAGAATGAAATTTGAAGCACATATTTACACATTTTGTTTTCTCGCTGGACCACAATAGTCTTCCACATGGTGTAGAGCCCTGTTTAAATGTCCCTTTGTTCCATGGGCTTCCAGGGACAGGAGGTCTGGTGTTAGACTGTGCGGTAATGCATATGGGCTGTCTCGTGACCGTGTCACATGCCAATGGTTTGCCATTGCACCTCATGCAACATACCCCCAACTGAAAGAGGAATGCACAGCAGATTGTGTGTATCCGAGTACGCACATCCCCAATATTCCCCCGATTCTTTCATCGTACAGTACATGTATTGCACAGAGTGTGTGCAAGAGATAGGGGGAAAGATAGGGGGAAAGATAGTACAGTTTTAGAATGGCAAAACGTCTAAGTAAAAATAGTTCAATAGTGACAGTGACATACTGAACTAAACTGTTTTTACTTTTCACTTTTTATTGTGGTGTAAACTCCTATTTGAAGAGCCAAGGTACTTGCTGGAGATACTGGTACACCATACCGGGGCCTGTATGTCGGGAAGCAGTGGGTCCACAGGGCTGAAATTAATGTGGTTCAGCTCTGGAGACACCCAGCTTCAATCCTATGTAATTAAAATAAAATAAAAGCAGCTTCATTAACTTAGCATCTAGCCGCTAAGGTAAGGAAGCTGTTAAAATATAGTACCTGGTTTGTTGGGGGTAGAGGGGGTAGGTGAAGGGGGAAGTTGCCCCAGGGTGGGAGGTTTGGCCTACAGGTTGCTTCTGCTAAGGTAATGAAGGGGTTAACCCCTCCCACTACCCATTCGAGAGGCCTATCCACACACCCAGTGGCAATTACCCCCTTCATCCACCCCTCTACCCCCAACAACCCCCACCCCACAAAGGTATAGGCAAATGCCCATGTTGCCAAATATGGCTACTAGCGCTTTTGCCAATTCAATTAGAGTATACAGTAAAATACAGTGCAGTACATATTAAATTAATAAATTGTTTTACTTGCCACTGCCAGAATGAAGGCGTTCTCATCCTCTTCTTCCTCACCAACAGGGAAGGGCTGAAGCCCAACCATTAAAACATAAGTAACCCCTTAATTACCTCAGCGGTTACTATGGGAAAGGTAATTAAGGGGTTACTGGTGTTTTAATGGGGTGGGTGAAGGGTGTACTGTAGTTGCCCTGGGGACGGTGATAGGGAATATCTGGGGCGCTCCCTCTAATGAAAATTAATAAGTCTGATAGTCAGTGCCTTGAAATGTAAATTCTAAACACAGATGAAAAACAAATGCTACAATACTGGCCCGGTAGTTTGTTGCTGCTCAACCCAAAAAGAGAATCCTCCCTTGACACTCGTGGAATGATAGAAATGGAATGCGGGGAGCGCAAGAAGAGAATGAACAATAATTAGTAACAGTGGTGCACTGATAAGAGAAATTAGAGCTCTCAGGGTGATAGGGGTGTGTGGAATAAAACGTTTAGCTTTTTGATCGTTGATGGCCACCATAGCCTCTCCAAGTGCTTTGCACCCAGTCCTGTCTACCGGACATGGGAGCAGGAGCGCACTGTGTCAAAGTGCTGAAAGCGGCTGCGTGCACCAGAGATGTGTTTTACACGTGAGTAATTCGTTACTTATTTTTAACATATAAATTGCAATTTTTACACCTTCTATGCAGCTGTCTTTCATCCTCATTGGGTCTATTGCGAGGACGCCGGGCGTCTACGTATACACCATATAGAGATCCAAAAGGACAACTCTGCTGCTGAGGGAAGGAGGAACAATTGTGTGCAAAGAACCCACTCTGTGAGTTAGTTTCACACACGGCCGTGTGAGTACCACATTTAAATATTTATTTTATTATTACTCCACACACCCCATCACCCTGAGAGCTCTAATTTTTCTTATCAGTGCACCACTGTTACTAACTATTGTTTATGCTCTTCTTGCGCTCCCCGCATTCTATTTCTATCACACTGGGGAGGGTGGTTAGCCTCCCGGTGGGGTTGCGTGATGGGTTAACCCCTTAATTAATTTCCTTAGTTTTTGTAACCGCTATGGTAATTAAGGGGTTAACCCCTTAATTAATTTCCTTAGTTTTTGTAACCGCTATGGTAATTAAGGGGTTAACCCATCCCACTAGCCACTCGGGAGGCCTAACCAACCACCCCGGTCCAACTACCCCCATCCCTCACCCCCTCTACCCCCATCACCACCCATACAAATGGGCAAAAGCACTAGTAGCCAAATGGCTAATAGCACTCATGCCCATTTCTGCAGCAGCAGCAAAAAAGAAACCACACAATACAATTACATTGACAATATAATACTGTAAACTAAATTAAAATAAACAGTAGGCTATACACCCATTGATTGCTGCTGTGGTTATTTATGCCTTCAACAGGGGAACAGATAACATTGGCAATCAATAGGCACCCTACTTCCCACCCCCTATGCCCCCATTAACTCCCCCCCCCCCCTCAACACATACAGTAATGGGCAAAAGCTCTATTACCCAGATCTGGATAATAGTACATTTGCCCATTAAAAATAAAACATTACCCAGCCAGCATAGAGTAAATAAAATGTATACTTACCCCGGTCAGGATGAAGAGCATCCTCATCTTCGTCTTTCTCCTCCGTGGCACAGACAGTTAAAAAGAAAAATGAACTACTACTGCCTGTAACCCCTAAATCACCTTAGCGGTTATCCCCATCTCCCGCACAATGGCAATGAATGGGCAACCTACAAAAAACATCCAAAAATAAAATACATCACAAGTAAATAAAAACAAACATTAGCCAAAAATACATTGATTGTCAATGTGGTTATCTATACCCTCAAAGGGGTCAATCAATTGATTGCCAATCAATGGGCATCCTTAAAAAATACACAATTAAATAAAATCAATGCAAGTGCTTCTTACCCTTACCGGGATGAAGATTCATCCTCCTCATCCAGTCAAATGAGATGTGATAGGCCTTATATATATCCCTTCATCAGGGATATGTCTTTATTTAGGGTGCTAAAGATATACAGTATAAACGCTAGAATCTTCTAATAACACTGGGTATTGAGGGAGAGTAACTATCCCGTGACTGAAGATCAAGAAAGAAGAGGCTGAGAGGAAAAGATGATGAAAAGATCTTTTTTTAACAAATACTCACCAATGAAAATTCTGCAAGCAATTGAGGAATCAGAGTTTGACGCATGTTTTTAGGGTGCCTATGGATTGCAATTAGCCTAGACCATCAGACATGAATTATAAATAGGCATTTGGCTTTAGAGTTACAAGTTTTTTTAACTGTTTTGGTGGTTTTTATGTTATGGTTTTTTTTGATTTATCATTTTTTATGGCTTTTCCTTTTTGGGCATCTGTCCTTTTTTTTTTATTAGTTCTGGGGGGAACAGACCCTGAAGAGAATGGTGGCCTTCGATATGGATGGGGTAATTTTAGGTTAAATATTATTTTAGCTCATTATCCTTTTTTGTGCAAAGGTGCTTTATATATAGAGAAGTCACCCAAACCTGATGCCTGTTCACAAGGTACACACCATGGGTCCGTCAAATATGACATCATATGCCATATATAACGTCTGTCACATCTCATTTGACAGCGAGAAGACAGCATAGCAACATGTAGCAACCGCTAAGGTAATTAAGGGATTAACCACTCCCGTAACACTTCTGGGAGGCCTAACCACCCACCCTGGGGCAACTACTCCTTTCACCCAGCCCCTCTACCTCCAACAAACCAGGTACTTTCGTTTAACCGGTTCATTACCATAGTGACTAGCCACTAAAGTAATGAAACTACTTTTATTATTATTTTTATTACATAGTATTGATGCGGGGGGTCTCCAGAGCTGAACAACATTTATTTCATCCCCGGGACCCCCTGGTTCCTGGGATACAGGCCTCGGTAAGGGGTGTCGGTATCTCCTGCAAGTTTAATTCTCCTGCGTCACATGACCGGGGCATTTAAACGTGCAGGAGATACCGGCACTCCATACCGGCACTCCTGAAACTCGGGAAGAAAAAAGTCCCCAGACCTGAAATGAATGTGGTTCAGCTCCGGAGATTCCCTGTTTCAATACTATGTAATTCAAATAAAATAGAAACATAGAAAAATAAAATAGAAAAATAGAAACAGACTGGTGCAGCTCGGTAGGATTAGCACAGCGGGAGTCCCATTCAGAAGCAGGGACCCCTGCTGTGTTAATCTTAATGGGAAATCCCCCCCCCCCCCCACAGCTCTGCACTTGGCTGTGATCACTCCCCGTTTGGTCACCGGTTCACCAGCACATGAGCGGGGCAGGAAAGAGATAAAGCTCACTGCTATGGGGATTATCTCTTCCCTTATATCTTCCCTAAGTACTCATCTGGGTGTATAAAGACATGCTGTAGATATGTACATAATGTAGCGAGCACCCTTATAGATAGATAGACCAGCAGCAATACAGATAGAGAGAAAAGTTAGCCAAGCAAATAGACAGATACTGTAGGTAAACAGTGGGAAAAAGGACTAGAGATGAAATTAGACAATTAAGATAATCAGTGAGAAGATTGATTGAGAGAGCAAGTGAAGAGGAGAGATGGAAGGAGTGAGTGAGTAAGACATGAAAATGGAAATCTTACAGAGTACACACATACAATTAGATAGTCGAGATGCATACAATCAATGACAATAGGTATGCAGAGTCTTACAAAATAGAAGCAATTTATTGACCAATAGGGATAGTACACTGCAAACAGAGCAGCCAATTGAAACTGGTCTCAGATAGCAGACCAGGTCACACCAAGAAGATTGCACTTCCAGGACTATACAGGGATCATCGGGCATACAGTCTAATGCTGCTATCATACCACAGTTAGTAAAGAAAGAAATACAAGAGTTGCAAAGTAATATCACAATTTGGTCTGAGGTTTCAATCAGGTCAAGAAACATTGAGACACAAAACAGCTTTACAAATGTTAGAGCAGAAAAATAGGTTAATGGAAATCAATAAATACATTTATTGATATGATGGAGGAAAATTGAAAAAAGAGAGAGAACTGAATAAAATAGCACATTCTATATCACAATGTAAATTAGTTTACAAAATTGCGATGCTTGTAAATTCTACCAGTAAATAGGACTTAATTCTAATCTGCAAACCAAACAGATTGCAATCATCAAATCTATCTGAGGGCATCACGTGAGAATTTGACAACAATGCTGGTAACACTCATTGCTTTTTGGGGAGAGAAGGCCTGAAAATACAGTTTTGTATAACAATCATGTCAGACGCATAACCCTGAAAAGGCTTGGCTTATATATTAAACACTAGCGGAGGATTGATAAAATATCCGAAAAGTCTAAAAAAATGCTGTCAGATTCGGCATTGTGTAATATCATTCCTGAGATATACAGGGAGAAAGTATTACATTAGGCAATCAGAAACAGATGAAGTCCTGCAGCTTCCTTTCTTGTTCATATTTAATTTGTATAAATGTCATGTGTAAATGATCTTAAAAAAAAAAAAATGTAACCTCATAAATCTTTGTGGTGTTATATTAACATTACAAAATTATAGTAAAGAAAGGCAAACCAAGCTGTTATAACATATTTACACTGGCGACACACTTTATTCGAGCTCGGCTAGTCCCACGAATTCGGGTATACCCGGGTGTATTGAGGTTTGTGACTGTTTTCTGCCCGAGTGCATTGGGTTATTTTCCAGGCAGGGATTGAAGCATTTTATTCCTGCTGGCTGCAATACTGCACAGTATATATATATATACTGCATTACAATTCATGAATTTATGCCATCTGGTAGACACGCGAAGCATTGCAGCCTATTAAATCCTAATCATTATCATTTAACAGATTAGCCGCCCGTCAGCCAGGCATGAACCCAGGCTGGGAAGGCAAACACAACGGGGCTTGTCAGAGGTGAGGAGCGGCGCATTCCAGGTATCTGCCAGGTACATACTGGGTATTTGCTCGAATAAAGTGTGTCGGTGCAGTATATTGTAAAGTATTGTTATATATCCAGCTGGTATAAATAAGACTGTGAGACATGTTAAATACAGTATATCAAGCACTTGAAAAACAGTGCACGGTTAAGTTCATTGGAGTTACAAATTGTATGTTTGCAACATACAGGAATTGTACAGTACACAGGCCACCAAAAAAGATTGGTTATTTTTCTTCAATTCTGCTTGCATAATGTTAAGTGGCTAATTACGGTTATCTATCCATAAACTTGTCCATCAAGTATTGTACAAGCTTGCTTTATTCATTATATTTTTTTACAGATTGTGCAAGTTTTTTTGTTCTGATCACCTTTTCTCTTACTTAAAGCAGCGACATCCCTTGCTCAGACCAGTTCTCGGGCTGAGAAGGAAGTATTTGTTTGGGGTATTTGAGTAATAGCTATTAAACTACCAGTACTTAGCCAGGTTTTTGGAAGAGTCTCAAAAACAATACCATATGGAGCAACTCTGGCAATTCTGCCACTGCTTTGACGGACATATCGCATTATGAAAAAAAAAACATCCTTGGACAAAGATGATATTCTACTAGATTCCAAGGGAAATTTCAAGACCGAGATGAAGACTAAAAGTAAGATGGGGGATGAAATCAGAAAATGTGTTGGAGATGATGATGAAACAGATGCTTTTTATAGAAACTTCACCCTTACCCACCCTTCTTTGCCCCTGGTGGTGATGTCCGATGCGTCATTTAACGCTGGATTCTGAAGGAGAAGCAGGGCAGCAGAAAGGAGGCGGCAGACACAGGCAAGTGCCTAAGCGCGGCGGCTTTGGAAATCCGCTGCTGCCAATAATAAGGATATTTACCAGGAACTTCCCATACATAGTCTCCAAAATAATATAGATGACCTTGAAATAAAAGATTTAAAAATATATATTTACAATCATGTTCCTATGTTTGGGAAAATCCCTGTTAATATGAGTGAAAATGTAACTGGACCACTACAAGTAGTAAAACCAAATCCGCCTTTATGGTCTAAATATGGCCAAAGACATCTACTCATTTAGCGTGATAAATCATGTGGCTCTAAAACGGGAGTCTAAAAACTGTGAAACATGGTGATACTACTCAAATAATAAGATGTCAATTCGTTATACAATATATTTAGCAAACAGTTTATTATTGACTCAATATCTAATACCAATAAAAATCAAGCTGAAGAGGTCGCCTTCTGGTCTTAGACAAATGCTGTACAATTATATACTGTAAAATTATTTGCTGATGCTGTATGTCTTCCAGAATGGAATTCGAAAACGATTTCCCAAACATCAGTTATTAGAAGGTGTAGAGTTAGCTACAAGTAAAATGTATGGCGTTGTCATCTCTACTAAACATCTCTTTTTGATGTTGTGAAAAACATTTATGGTAATGTAATCCATAAAACAAAAAAAGTTGGTCACTACTAATAACTGATGAGAACGATTTTCATATAAGCATTAGTTCTGCAAAACAATAACTCCAAGTGCATAGCATACGTGCCTTTTTTTTTTTTTTGCTAATTAAGAACAGTGGATTAATAGGGACTCAATTACTTTCAGATGGCAAAGCATGATGTAATGCACTGACTTGGGATAATTTAACAATTCTAGGGTCAGTTACAGCAAAAGTAAGGACAAAGCTTACAAGAATTAGTATCCAACTAGTAACAATGCGCAAGACGGATAATGAAGTTAAAACAATAGTAATTAGCAGGCAAATACAAAGGATTAAAATTAAAGGATGAATGGTATGGTGCTTGCTGGCTGCTTGTAAAACAGCACTAAGACAACATAATCCATTTTAATTCCAAGTGATACTCATAGTGCAAATGAAATGGATTTGCAGGTCGAGTTCAGCTTCTGAGAAAGTGCGATACATTCACCTGTGACAATTCTTTCTGGAATGATAAAGTAAAGGAAGTCTCTTAAGGACTCTGTGTGACTCCAGTAGGTCCCCAGAGATCAGGTGTCAAACGTGTCTATCAGATGCCTGAAAAGAAAAAAGGGAAGCATTACTCAATGCTATTGTGAGACAGTTGTCATTGACTGATCAGGCCTTTTAAGCAAGCTTTCACAGTCAATGAAACCACCTGAATAGATGAAAGCGAGACAGCTTCTAACAAACAAGAGACTATGGAATATTCATTGTGCATGTGTGAACGAAAGATTAATGTATTAGAAATTAAAATGGGACCAGAACGTATGATCTTGCTCTAACACTTGGCCAGACCTGTGTCACCCACTGCTACTGCCTGAAGTCGACAGACAATTCTGCCAAGGTAACTGAGAATCATTAAGCATCCTTCTATTGTGCATGGTGAATAATAAAACTTTCCTCTATTCTTTGCCTGCAGCTGACAATGAATAATTCTGGAGCTATTTGCAATGTTAACAGCACCTATCTTGCCCATCCATTCCTTTACGATAAGGATGGAAATATGCATTTCAACAGTCTGTACAGATACTGATTCACAGGCATTTCAAAGGACACCTGTCACTCAAAAAGAGGACCTGTCAGTCTTCAATGTATGACGGTACCAGGAAAATGGCCAAAAAGATTATCTGTACCTTCATTTTTTTCAGATTATAACACAGTTACATTTGCCATGAGCTGACAAGTGATTTACACTCGCAACAGAACTGTGTTTCAAACAAGAATAAAGCTATTCTCTTAGGCTGCCTTATTCTTCCACAGATATTATAGTATGAAATATAATATCACAGATGTGATCTAGACCACACTGAATGTCATTATTCTGTATATTAAAAGCATTTAATCGGGTGGCTGACATAAAGGTGACAATGATAAAGCCATATCTATAACGTCATAATCACAATAAAAAAGCGAAACATTACAAACTTTGTTGAAGTCTTCAGCGAGTGTCACATGTGTTGACAACTTGATTAAAGCAGAAAGAAGAGAAAATAATTAGAGAAAATGTGCTGCCTAGAAGGACCTCCAGTGAAAGGGTTAATCTGCTCAATCTGAAAGATGGATATGTTATGTAAGACATGAATCAAGTAAGGACATGGCATGTCCCTCTAGGCTCTGCCCGGTAGTGAGATTGGCTACGGATAGGGCTTCAGGGGAATTGAAGACAGGGCTAAAGGAGAATTTGAAGGGATTGCCACATGGCACCTACTGTAGTGCAACAGGAAAAGGGTGAAGAGCCCTCCCAACCAACCTTTATCACGGATCATGGGGTTTATACTTTTACAGCTTTGGGGGAGGCCTTACTGTTGCTGGGCAGTTATTGGGGCTGATTAAGTACTGTAGCTGGTGCTGTTTCAAGAACCACTTGAAGTACTGTGCTGCATGCCAAGGATCCCAGTGCTGGATGGCAGCAGTTTAAAAGGTCATTTTAGGAGGTCCCTTACGGGGTAGCTTAATGACTTGGTGGTTTTGATGGTTTCGGTGGTAGGACCCACCAAGGCCATTTGGTTTACCATTGGTAAATCTGTTATTTATTGGTTAAATAAAGTTGTGGCATAAATGTACAGTATGTATTACAGTGCAAGCGATCAGAGATTAAAAAATAAAAAGAAACTTAAAGTGTAGTATACTCTTGTATTTTGTAAAGAAGACAAACAATAAT
>NW_027456310.1:0-21727 GCF_040206685.1 Ascaphus truei
CTCATTCTTGGCACACTTTAGAAAATAACTTTAAACACTTTTACCTACAAGAAATCACTCTCAGCTTTATCACTTAGCTGGAGCATCCCCTGAACCCCCTATACCAGGTCCAGGGTACCTGGGCATGTATCTGGGCACCCCTCCTTATACTAGGGACACCTTTAATTCTAGGGACCCTGGGTATGACTGCAGGTATACATTAACCCCTTCATGCCTGTTTACCTTGTCTGGAAGATGCTGCAGCAGGAATCCTGGCGGTGAGTCGTAAGAACGTTTCCAGAGTCAGTGTTTGCCTGGAGCAATGTGCTTGGTTGCATCTGAGAATCTCACTAGATTCCCAGATTCAACTCCTGGGGTATCCCATAACTCTGGAACCCCGATACATAGACACATGCTGAAAAGACTTTCTCTGGCAAACCCACCCTGAAACTTACAGCCTAGAAATCTCCCGGTCCCAGCACCGCAGGAAAGGCAAAACACAAACAAATATTTCCTGTCGCATAATTTGCACACAGTCACAGTAATGCATTTAGGAGATCTGGGTCCAAGAGCTGACACTCTAGGATCTCAACACACGGATCACGGGTAACCAAGTGGGATGAACTTTTATTAGTGATCCTGGTTAACCCCTTCACCGTCACAGTCATATGTTTGGAGTTTTATAATAGCTGTGGCCTTTAAACCCCATATACGATGTGGAATTTGTATATCAGTCTGTGTCTGTTATTGGGGAGGAAAACGGGGCATCCATTGGTCAAGGCTCCAAGGTGAGACCCATAACAGCTGCAACATGTTACCCAGAATGAGTCAGGCAAACGTGTTCTCAGGTTGGCTTCTTATACCGAGTAGCCCTTTAATGTGCAAAGTGCCACTAGGCACCCAATACAAAGAGCTACCGGGCACCGTGTACACAGGGCTTCCAGGCACCATGTACACCGGGCTTCCAGGCAGCGTGTACACAGGGCTTCCAGGCACCGTGTACACAGGGCTTCCGGGCACCGTGTACACAGGGCTTCCAGGCACCATGTACACAGGGCTTCCAGGCACCATGTACACCGGGCTTCCAGGCACCATGTACAAAGGGCTTCCAGGCACCATGTTCACAGGGCTTCCAGGCACCGTGTACACAGGGCTTCCAGGCACCATGTACACAGGGCTTCCAGGCACCATGTACAAAGGGCTTCCAGGCACCATGTACACAGGGCTTCCAGGCACCATGTACACAGGGCTTCCAGGCACCCAATACAAAGAGCTACCGGGCACCGTGTACACAGGGCTTCCAGGCACCGTGTACACAGGGCTTCCAGGCACCGTGTACACAGGGCTTCCAGGCACCGTGTACGCAGGGCTACCAGGCACCGTGTACACAGGGCTTCCAGGACCCGTGTACACAGGGCTTCCAGGCACCATGTACAAAGGGCTTCCAGGCACCATGTACACAGGGCTTCCAGGCACCGTGTACACAGGGCTTCCAGGCACCATGTACAAAGGGCTTCCAGGCACCATGTACACAGGGCTTCCAGGCACCATGTACACAGGGCTTCCAGGCACCCAATACAAAGAGCTACCGGGCACCGTGTACACAGGGCTTCCAGGCACCGTGTACACAGGGCTTCCAGGCACCGTGTACACAGGGCTTCCAGGCACCGTGTACACAGGGCTACCAGGCACCGTGTACACAGGGCTTCCAGGCCCCGTGTACACAGGGCTTCCAGGCACCGTGTACACAGGGCTTCCAGGCACAGTGTACACAGGGCTTCCAGGAAATGTGTACACAGGACTTCCAGGCACCGTGTACACAGGGCTTCCAGGCACCGTGTACGCAGGGCTTCCAGGAAATGTGTACACAGGACTTCCAGGCACCGTGTACACAGGGCTTTCAGGCACCATGTACGCAGGGTTTCCAGGCACGTGTACACAGGGCTTCTGGGCACCATTTACACAGGGCTTCCAGGCACCGTGTACACAGGGCTTCCGGGCACCGTGTACACAGGGCTTCCAGGCACCGTGTACGCAGGGTTTCCAGGCACCATTTACACAGGGCTTCCAGGCACGTGTACACAGGGCTACCAGGCACCATTTACACAGGGCTTCCAGGCACCGTGTACACAGGGCTTCCGGGCACCGTGTACACAGGGCTTCCAGGCACCGTGTACACAGGGCTTCCAGGCACCGTGTACACAGGGCTTCCAGGCACCGTGTACACAGGGCTTCCGGGCACCGTGTACACAGGGCTTCCAGGAAATGTGTACACAGGACTTCCAGGCACCGTGTACACAGGGCTTTCAGGCACCATGTACGCAGGGTTTCCAGGCACGTGTACACAGGGCTTCTGGGCACCATTTACACAGGGCTTCCAGGCACCGTGTACACAGGGCTTCCGGGCACCGTGTACACAGGGATTCCAGGCACCGTGTACGCAGGGTTTCCAGGCACCATTTACACAGGGCTTCCAGGCACGTGTACACAGGGCTACCAGGCACCATTTACACAGGGCTTCCAGGCACCGTGTACACAGGGCTTCCGGGCACCATGTACACAGGGCTTCCAGGCACCGTGTACACAGGGCTTCCAGGCACCGTGTACACAGGGCTTCCAGGCACCGTGTACACAGGGCTTCCAGGCATCATGTACACAGGGCTTCCGGGCACCATGTTCACAGGGCTTCCGGGCACCGTGTACACAGGGCTTCCGGGCACCATGTACACAGGGCTTCCGGGCACCGTGTACACAGGGCTTCCGGGCACCGTGTACACAGAGCTTCCAGGCACCGTGTACACAGGGCTTCCAGGCACCATGTACACAGGGCTTCCAGGCACCGTGTACACAGGGCTTCCAGGCACCGTGTACACAGGGCTTCCAGGCACCGTGTACACAGAGCTTCCAGGCACCGAGTACACAGGGCTTCCAGGCACCGTGTACACAGGGCTTCCAGGCACCGTGTACACAGGACTTCCAAGCACCGTGTACACAGGGCTTCCAAGCACCGTGTACACAGGGCTTCCAGGCACCTTGTACACAGGACTTCCAAGCACCGTGTACACAGGGCTTCCAGGCACCGTGTACACAGGGCTTCCAGGCACCATGTACACAGGGCTTCCAGGCACCGTGTACACAGGGCTTCCAGGCCCCGTGTACACAGAGCTTCCAGGCACCGTGTACACAGGGCTTCCAGGCACCGTGTACACAGGACTTCCAAGCACCGTGTACACAGGGCTTCCAGGCACCGTGTACACAGGGCTTCCAGGCACCGTGTACACAGGGCTTCCAGGCACCGTGTACGCAGGGCTTCCAGGCACCGTGTACGCAGGGCTTCCTGGCAATATGTACACAGGGCTTCCAGGCACCGTGTACACAGGGCTTCCGGGAACGTGGACGCAGGGCTTCAAGGCACCGTGTACACAGGGCTTCCAGGCACCGTGTACACAGGGCTTCCAGGCACCGTGTACACAGGGCTTCCAGGCACCATGTACACAGGGCTTCCAGGCACCATGTACACAGGGCTTCCAAGCACCGTGTACACAGGGCTTCCAGGCACCGTGTACACAGGGCTTCCGGGCACATGGACGCAGGGCTTCCAGGCACCGTGTACACAGGGCTTCCAGGCACCATTTACGCAGGGCTTCCAGGCACCGTGTACACAGGGCTTCCAGGCACCGTGTACACAGGGCTTCCAGGCACCATTTACACAGGGCTTCCAGGCACCGTGTACACAGGGCTTCCAGGCACCATTTACGCAGGGCTTCCGGGCACCGTGTACGCAGGGCTTCCAGGCACGTGTACACAGGGCATCCGGGCAACGTGTACACAGGGCTTCCAGGCACCATTTACGCAGGGCTTCCAGGCATGTGTACACAGGGCTTCCAGGCACGTGTACACAGGGCTTCCATGCACCGTGTACACAGGGCTTTCCTGGCACCGTGTACACAGGGCTTCCAGGCACTGTGTACACAGGGCTTCCAGGCACCATGTACACAGGGCTTCCAGGCACCATGTACACAGGGCTTCCAGGCACCATGTACACAGGGCTTCCAGGCACCATGTACACAGGGCTTCCAGGCACCAT
The DNA here is from genome assembly GCF_040206685.1 of Ascaphus truei. NCBI lineage: Eukaryota > Metazoa > Chordata > Amphibia > Anura > Ascaphidae > Ascaphus > Ascaphus truei. Next base: position 4,067 of record NW_027456310.1, read on the forward strand.
GTACACAGGGCTTCCGGGCACCGTGTACACAGGGCTTCCAGGCACCATGTACACAGGGCTTCCAGGCACCATGTACACAGGGCTTCCGGGCACCGTGTACACAGGGCTTCCGGGCACCATGTACACAGGGCTTCCAGGCACCGTGTACACAGGGCTTCCAGGCACCATGTACACAGGGCTTCCAGGCACCATGTACACAGGGCTTCCAGGCACCATGTACACAGGGCTTCCGGGCACCGTGTACACAGGGCTTCCGGGCACCGTGTACACAGGGCTTACGGGCACCGTGTACACAGGGCTTCCAGGCACCATGTACACAGGGCTTCCGGGCACCGTGTACACAGGGCTTCCGGGCACCGTGTACACAGAGCTTCCGGGCACCGTGTACACAGGGCTTCCAGGCACCGTGTACACAGGGCTTCCAGGCACCGTGTACACAGGGCTTCCGGGCACCGTGTACACAAGGCTTCCAGGCACCGTGTACACAGGGCTTCCGGGCACCGTGTACACAAGGCTTCCAGGCACCGTGTACACAAGGCTTCCGGGCACCGTGTACACAGGGCTTCCAGGCACCGTTTACACAGGGCTTCCAGGCACCATGTACACAGGGCTTCCGGGCACCATGTACACAGGGCTTCCAGGCACCATGTATGCAGGGCTTCCGGACACCGTGTACGCAGGGCTTCCAGGCACCGTGTACACAGGGCTTCCAGGCACCATGTATGCAGGGCTTCCAGGCACCGTGTACACAGGGCTTCCGGGCACCGTGTACACAGGGCTTCCAGGCACCATGTATGCAGGGCTTCCAGGCACCGTGTACACAGGGCTTCCGGGCACCGTGTACACAGGGCATGTGCCTTATACCTACAGTACAACAAACTGAGTAGCAAATAGGAACAACGTATTGCACAGGGCAGACAATATACGATGGCCAGCTCTCAATATATGCAAGTAAAGGCAAAATGATGCCATAAGGGGGCTACCTATTACACCCTGCCAGGGGGAAAGGGGCTTCCTAATACATACAGTAGTATAAGGGAAAGGGGCTTCCTAATACATACAGTAGTATAAGGGAAAGGGGCCCTACACCGATGTGAGGAGGCAGCAGGCTCGGGCTAACCTTTATTTCTATTATGGTGCATGATTAACCCACAATAGGGCTCGATAAATAACCCTCTTAGATTGAAAATAATAAAATAATCAGGTTTTCTTGTTCTTAATGTTTACATTTGTTTGTTTGTGTACTTATCTCTCAACTATATTAAAAATTGTGCTAAAATATATTTTCTATGCAGAGCTGTGTACTGTATATAATTGGCGTTCCGTGAATAAAGATATACATCAATATAATAATACTGTGTATATCCCCCCAAAAGTATAGGATTAACTAAAACTGGGTATGTGGTGATATAAAATGAAGATGCACATAATACAATAACATTTGCTTTCTTTTTTACCAAATAAACCACAGTATATTATTAACTCCAACGAAATAAATACATTATTTGCAAAATTTTGCTTTTACCCCCGAATAGAGTATACTGTAGGATTAACTCAACCTTGATGAACTAAAATGCTAATTTGTTGAACAGCCTGTGTGTTTATGAGGATGGGCTACCCATCTCTAGATACAAAGCTGCAACAAGTTCAGTTTTGGAAGAAATTCAAAGTTTCAGACCACACAGCAAGGCAGAGTCTAAACTGAATTACAAGTACTGTAGCAGATGGCAACCGGGAAAATTAGTTACATGTTGTTGTATAGTATATGTACTTTCTGAAATTGTGATCTATTGCTGTCTGAGTTGTTCAATGAGAAGTCTGCCTATTTGCATTCTAAACACAAGTATTTTCTCATCTTGAGCTGACAGACAATTCCTAATGAGATGTCTGAATGTGATATTGTGTTACTACACTAACACATTGCTATATAACGTGGCATTATCAATTACTAAGCTGATGATGCCGCAGATACAGTATGCATTGGGGTTATTTGTCAAAACACACAGATAATCTGTCTGGTTTGAATTAATACTTCTGAATCTTCTATTAAGTATGCAACTTCCATTCTAACTAGCAAATGAGTTATCCAATGGGGGGGGGGGGTAATCTTGCTGAACCAAAAGGTAATGTCGGAGAGGATGCTGCCTAGGATAAATGCCACATTTACAAAGTGGTGTGTGCGAGGCACAGAAGAAAAATCCTATATTGGCGCACACGTGGGTTGGTGTATGAATGAGTTCAAAAGTAAACTATGGGGCAGTTGCCCAGAAGGGTCGTTAGGACCCCTGGGGGTGGGGGTGCAAAGGGCTAACCCCCTGTTTGCATTAGCAGTTAGTAGGGCATTGCATGGCAGCCAACGGGGATAGGTCATGTATTATTAGTTAAGTATTAACCCCTTCATAGAGCTTAGTGGTTAGCTAGCGATGCAAACTCATGACTAGCTAACCACTTGGGCTACTATGGGGTTACTATCTACTTAAAGTGTATAGTTTGTGTTATCAACTTTTCTATGTTGATTTTGCTTATCTTGGATATGTATGTATAGTGACATTACATACACAGACAAGATAGGGCTAATGCCAGCATTGAATACATTAGGTGATAAAAAAATGCGGTATTTTGGGGCATTAATGACTGTCACCAAAATCACAATATTTGTGGTATTTTGTCATTTTAGTGCCCGTCCCGATATTTTTTATCAAATATGGACATTTTTTTATTTATTTTTTAACGGTACGACATTGATGACTTACACCTTAAAAATAATGCACTTTTTGGGGACATAATACCACATATTTTGGCCAATGCAATTTGATAACTAGGCCGTTGAGTGAAAGCTATTTGTTATTGTCCAGATTTACAAATGAAGACTTCTCAGCTTAACTCTGCATTAGTGAACATTAGTGAAGGTGTGTGCACATCTTCGCAAACGATTTGCACAAAATATTTGCAAAAGTTTCTTTAAAATAAAACATTATGTGGCGCATGCGCGGCGAAAGGGTGAATGGATGCTTAGAGATTAGGCTCCGTTCCCTCCGGCGCTTTCAATTGATTTTACAGCGGTAGACGCGCGAACAGTGCAGCGGTTCAAATCTGAACGTGTCCCTGAACATACGGAGATGGCAACGGGCAAAGTACCGCGCAGAAGGACCCAGCCGGTAACCACTTATTTTAAAAGCAAAGATGCGGCGCGAGGGGACAAACCGGGGATACCAGTCCAACCGGCCATGTCAGATCCAGAAATGGATACCGCGGGTGACGAACCAGAAGATCTGGAAGTTGTACGATGCAAAGATATGAAGGAATTCTGCGCACAAATGAAAACGTTTTTCAAATCGGAATTATGGGTTCTCAGAAAGGACGTGGATGCCCTGGGGGAACGAACCGATGCTCTGGAGTCAAAAGCGGATGAAACGGTTGTTGCACTCAAACTCAGAACCAAATGGCCTCGTTAAAGGATCAGGTCAGATCCCTAGAGGAGAAAATATAAGATGTTGAAAATAGGGATCGCAGGTTGAGAGGAGTGCCCGAGTCCATCACAGACCCAGAGGAGTTCTCCACTAAATGGTTAGAGCACCTATTCCCAGATATGGCTGAAAGAGATCTCCTCCTGGACAGATGCCACGAGCACTAAGGGGGAGACCTCAGCAGGGAGAACCCCCCCCCCCCAGGGATATAGTGATTCGGTTTCATCACTACCGCACTAAAGAGGAAACATGTAAAATTCCAGAGAAGCTAAGGTCATGGAGTTCGAACGGATCAAATTCCAAATTTACCAAGATTTGTCCCCAGCTACTTTAGCTAAAAGACAAGCTCTGGCTCCCGTCACAAAAGCCTTAAGAGATCAAAATGTACGGTATCGTTGGCTGTTCCCGTGTGCGCTATTAGTGCTAAAGAATGGAGTGGCACATTCTTTAAAGAACCCGGAGGATGGCGAGGGCTTCCTTAGCTGACTGGGAGTCTCAAGGTCTTCACAGAGCCCACCTAGCCCAATGGCGGCTAATGATGGCATACCCGTACCTTCGTGGAGCAAAGTGGGGGCCGCCCGGGAGGAGAAGAGATCAGCTGGGGAGCCATCGAGCTCCATCTAAAACTGCCTTCCTCCACTACAGCCGTTCCTTATATATCTGACTCCGCTACCCGAGAGGATTCCGGAGAGATTCTGGAAGTCCGGATGCAGTAGACCTATTTCGGATCCCCACCAGACCCCAGGATATGGATTCTATGATCCACACCAAGAGCAGACCCGCAAACAAATTTTTAGCAGCAGCCATCTTACCTTGATCCTTCCCGGTGGTGAGCGGGAACCTCTCTGACTTTCGCGGGCTGGCTCGACGACGTCATTAAACAGCGACAGCCTCTCGCGAGACTTTGAATATGACGCTCGCGCATGGAGGATGAGAGGAGGGGGCAATGGTGGATGGCGCAGCCACAGCGGAAGACACCGGCAGAGGGGTCCCCACTTGAGTGTCTTCATTGCTATCTGGGTACTGGCCCCGGGGGGAGTCCGGAGAATACTGGCACGACAGCGGACGGAGGCTGGCAGGAGGGTCAGTTGAGAGCTGGACACATATAAAGCTCTCCTGATAGTTAATGATTCCCGGTGACTCATGGATGAATGGGGGGATATGTTATTATAGTTTGAATAGTTAAGGTTTGAAGATGCACACAAATTAACGGTAGGGTAAATATGCACATATAAGGCAATAAAGATATACACATGTCCTGTAAGTAAATAATAATAAGAGGTATAACAAGGTGAGGATAGAAGGAGAGGCCCAGTTATAATATATAAAGATATGTAATTTCGAAATCAAATAGATGTTTTACCTATAGTGTATAATATACTGTATTATGTATTGGATAGGGTGTACATGTTAAGTATTGTGTATATATTATGTATTGAGTGGTGGGTAGTATATTTTAGCAGATGTTAGTTTATATGTTATCCTATACACTATACCTCACTACATGTTAAATTGGAGACCAGGTTATATTATGTACTATAATCTAGTTCTATTATTAGGAAGATAGGGTAAATGGGGGACAGTAACGGTTCACTGATTTAAGTTAAATAAATCAAGGGTTTAATATATTAATAAGAGATAAGTAATGACATGATGAATTGATCCATCATTTGCTTAGCTAAGGCAAATTAGTAGCTAGCTAATCATTCACTAACAAAGATGAACTAGGAGAAGCCAAAGTTCCTTTTGATAGGTGGACAATCGTTAATTGTCTATTTGTATAGATCTTGTGATATATGAATGAGGGGGTAATATATGTGAATTTGTACTTATAACATATATTATATGAATTATATGTGTCATATGAATTTTATGGAATCATATAAAGTATAGGGGTATATAATGTCCTTAGTGGCTTACCAGTAGTTAATAGATTCAATAGTCAAATAATTAGATGGGGACTCCTAACAGAGTGGTAAGATCCTCAGGGTATATATATATTAAGGGGTTAACTGATTTGGCCATACATTCATTGAACAAAACAGACCTGAGCGGTTACACAGACGGGTAGCCAATACGGAGCGACACACGACCTGGGGTGTGGATAGCCGCTGATACCCCCCTCATCATCATTAGTATTGTATATAGTAAGGGGAAGGAACATCATTAGACAAGTGGGTTCGCACATACACCGTTGTGTCATAAATTAATGCTGGACAAATATAAGGCCTTACACGTATTAATGTTAGCTCTAATGTCAAGTTTGATTATTACGAATTCTGTTATCTAATATCAAGAGGCGACTCTCTTCAATGTTGAGATTGCTATTAAGGTTAAAATATGTAGTTTTTGTTACAGTTTTGTAGTGCTGAAAAGTTCTAAAAGTTCTGCTGTGGTAAATATACAAGGTGCTTAACAGAAGCGCGCCGGTGGGTTTACCCACGGCGTTCAGACAACCAGACAGGATATGGATGGTCGTTATATCATTATAGTGGGCACAATTCGTGGGCAGTGGATTACGCTGGCCTCTGTATATGCCCCTTGCGAGCAGGACGCCGCCTTCTTAGATAATTTTTTCAGGATCCTGAGTTCTCTGACTAGGGGGTGCGTTGTGCTTGCGGGGGACATCAATATGGTAATGCAGCTGCACCTTGATATATCAGGAGGAGTAGGTTCAGATAACAAAGGAGCGGGAATCTCACTACGCAAGGGCCTCAAAGCCAACCAATTAACAGATATATGGAGAGAATTACACTCAGCTGATAGAGACTATACGTTCTTCTCCCGTCCACATGGCTCCTACAGCAGAATCGATTACTTCTTGTCAACTGGTTCCGATGGTCACCCGAGCTAGGATCCATGATATTTCATGGTCTGACCATGCACCGATAGAGCTCAGGTGCAATAATATTCGAGCCGATAGACCAGGGGCGAACTGGAAACTTAATGAATCAATTCTAAAAATCCCAGCCGAGTAAATTGCAAGCTTCTCCTCCGCTGACGTCACCGCCTGGTTGATTCAGCTACGGTGTCCCTGGATGACCACAAAACCTTCCTTTTTGGTCATCCTGGGACACCAGCTGAATCAACCAGGCGGTGACGTCAGCGGAGGAGAAGCTTGCAATTTACTCGGCTGGTATTGAGACCACGAGCACACCAGGAAATCTCCCCGCATCTTACAAACAGACGTCCGGCACCCCACAGCAGGCGGCAACCCTTGGCAAAAGACCCCGTACCACTGCACATGTCCTACTCAAGGACGGTGAGTAGGATTTCGGTTTTACCATTGGCGGAGCAGCACGGCTTCATTTAGCAGAAGCGCTTTGAAGCCTGCATATTCATTTACTAACAGAAGTCTATCTACTGTTTATTAATTCATGTTTTACACCAATTGTAGATACAATTGTTCTAACTAATAAATGCTCTTGATACTTTAATCACCATGTCATACATTGTCTAAAGGGTAATACACTATTGTGGTGTTTTTGTATATCTCTTGTCTCCCTCTCTGAGGTATTCATAAAAGAAGGAATTTCTGCACAAGACTTTGTTCCATTCATCTTTCCTCAGCGCCACAAGAGGTTATTCTACATAGTTCTATGGGAAGTATCACAGCTAGAAGGAAAAGGGAGAGAGAGGCCAAAATTGTCACACTCCAAACTAAATTACATTCCCTCTCCTCAAAACATAAAACGAGTCTAGACCCTCAATACCTACAGGAGGAAAAGACACCAAAATTGAATTAAACATGTTGCTAACCTCCAGGGCTGATAATTCATTGAGTTGGTCAAGGAGGAAGTTTTACGAGAAAGCGAACAGGCCGGATACAATGCTGGCTCGCATGCTACGAGAAAGACAGTCTAAGTATAACATCCTAGCTATACTCTTAAAATCCGGTACCCCCACAGCCAACCCCAAGAAAATAGTAGAAGAATTCGGTTCATTTTATGAATCACTGTACAATGGAGAGAAGGTGGCACATAATACCAAAACAAGTGGGGCGTTGAGAGATTTCTTAACCAGCTCAAAGCTGGAGAGATTGACCGAAACACATAGAGAGGTCTTAGGCACAGACTTCTCTATCGAGAAGGTGTCACAGGCCATCATGGAACTTAAACCATCAAAGGCCCCAGGGCCAGATGGCTTTTCGGGGCTACATTATAAGAAATTTGCCAAATCACTCGCCCTGAGGTTGCTCCAAATGTTCAATGCAATTTTAGCGGGAGTTCCCATAACCAGAGAGATGCTGCAGGCGTCTATATCCCTAATTCACAAGCCTTGTAAGGACCCTCTGGACTGCAAAAGTTACAGGCCTATATCGTTAATTAATACCGATATTAAAATATACGCTAAATTACTGGCCAATAGACTTTGTCTCATCCTACCCAGACATACATCCAGATCAAGTTGGATTTATTAAGGGGAGGCAGGCAGCGGATAATACCCGAAGATTTATTGATCTGTTAGAATTGGCTAATACAAATAATACTGAAAGTATTTTGTTAAGTCTGGACGCAGAAAAAGCTTTTGATAGGATAGACTGGCCCTACTTAAAGGAGACGCTTGCGGCATTCGGCTTCGGGGATCGGATGAGTGGGGCGATTCTCTCGCTGTACTCAGGCCCTACCGCCAGGGTTATACATCAGGGCTACCCTTCGCTACCATTCCAAATAAAAAGTGGCACGAGACAGGGGTGCCCATTATCACCTCTCCTCTTTGCCCTGTATCGAACCGCTGGCGGCACAAATTAGAGGCAACCCGGACATCTCTGGGTTAAACGCATATTCCCAATCTCATAAAGCGGTCCTGTATGCAGATGACATCCTCTTGATTATCACAAAGCCCCTCACCTCCTTACCAAACCTATTTGATCTTTTGGACAGATTCTCGAGAATCTCGGGATTTAAAATAAACCAGTCCAAATCTGAGGCCCTCAATATCAATCTCCCCAGACATACCGAAAAATGACAAACTAAATTTCAAATTTAATTGGCAACAGAAATACATAAAATACTTGGGTGTCCCCATTACCAAAGAGGTCAAAGACATATATAAAGCAAATTACCCCAACCTGATTCGGACTCTGAAATCTGATCTGCAGAGGTGGGCATCCCAGAGGATATCCTGGATAGGAAGGATACATAGCGTCAAAATGAATTTACTCCCCCGTATCCTATACCTTTTCCAGACGTTACCAGTGCCACTCAGAATGAAGGACTTGCTCTCACTTCAGTCTGAAATCTCTCATTTTATATGGGGAGGAAGAAAACCGAGAGTTAACAAATTGAATATGAGATGACCTGTACTGGATGGAGGCTTAGCGGTACCCTGCCTGGTATCATATTACAAAGCGGCACAATTAAGTCAAATTGTTCAATGGCAATCTGACCCGCATGTGAAAAGATGGGTGGAGCTGGAAAGCGCTGCCTGTTCTCCATTAGGCTAAGGTCCCGTTGCACGCGTCCGCACGGCTGGCTTGCTTGCCGGCGGCGCGTACAACTCGCTGTACCGCGATCTGCGGTCTACAGGATACTTTTCTCGGAGCGGGGGGGGCGTGGCCAAACGGGTCGGGGGGGGGGCGCGGCCATGACGTGAGGGGGCGCGGCCATGACGTGAGGGGCCGGAGCGGGAGGTGGGCGGGAGTGGGAGGATTGACAGGGAGGGGGGGCGTGGCTTGAGCGGAGGGACCCGCTACTCTTCCCCCCCTTCCCTCCACGGGCTGCCACGGGCTGCAGGTAAGTAAAAAAAACACACACACGCAGGCACTCATACATACATACACACACACACACACACACACACACGCAGGCACTCATACATACATACATACACACACACACACACAGGCAGGCACTCACGCACTCATACACACACATACACACAGACAGAGACAGGCACGCACGCACTCATACACACACACACACAGACAGAGACAGGCACGCACACAGACAGGCACACACATACACACACACAGGCAGGCACGCACGCACTCAGACACACACACAGAGAGGCACTCACGCTGCTTTCACTCCACACTCCTCCCCGCTCCCCGAAGCCTCTCCTCCTCCTGCAGCCTCCCCTCCCCATTGGCTCACAGCCACACCACGTGACGCGTCAACGCTAGGAAACACCATTCTGTGGTGTCTCCTAGCGGCTGACGCGCCACAGCGTGTAGTCAGCTGTGCCGCCAGTGGGGACCGGGACCGGCTCGCGAGGATTCCCCTGCTGGTGGGGAACTCGCTACATTGCCGCCCGCGCCAACGAGCGCAGCGGGTCCCAGGCCTTAGAACTCAGCAGCTTGATTTGGTTACCTAAAACAGCGCGAAAGTATGCCGACATACCGCTTTCCTCAATGACCAACTCGCTATCAATCTGGGAGGCTGCTAGAATGAGACACTCTCTCACGACAATACATACCATGATGACACCCCTATGGAATAATCCCGAGTTCGCACTGGGCCTAACGGGCAGTAATATTACAATTTGGAAGCAGAAAGGATATAAACGGATTAAAGATCTGGAGGGTTACAATAGAAAGGTCAAAACATTCGACCACATCAGGTTAGAAAAAGATATACCCCACTCAGAATTTTTTAGATACCTCCAGATAAGAGCATTTTACAACAAATTTGCCCCTTACCCCCCTTTGACATCTTTTGAAAAGCTCTGTCTGGCAGAGACCGACACGAAGGGACTTACATCACAGTTATATGGAGCAGTGATCGGTTTGGTTGAGCAGCAGCAGCATGTTACCTCTTTCAGATCCCACTGGGAATCAGATTTAGGAGCGACACTTGAAGATGAGGAGTGGAACGCTATATTCTTAGCAACAGCAAAGAGCTCTATATGCACCACTCTCAAGGAGAATGCATATAAAGTCCTCATGAGATGGTACCTCACCCCGCTGAAATGATCTAGGTTCGTGCCGGGATCCTCCCCGCTGTGCCCTAGACAGTGCGGGGGATCGGCAGACCTGTTACATATGCTGTGGTCCTGCCCGCGGATCTCCCCAATATGGGAAGAAATCAGACATTGGATCCAGAGGATTTTTGACCTTACAATACCCCCAGACCCATGGCTGTTCCTTCTGAACAGACCATTATCGTGCCTTACCAAAGCAAACAATAAACTAATTGCACATTTTGCAATAGCAACGCGGTGCGAGATCGCTGCATTATGGAAACGTCCCGATATTCCAAGCATCCCAAAGATTCGGAACCCATGTGGTTTATGTGCCAGATGGAAAAGTTGACGAGCTTAGTTAATGATACTGGCACCAACTTTCTAAAAGTCTGGACGCCCTGGCTGACGCAGACCGATATCCCGGGGATTGAGAGGAACTCAATTTGGCTATGATAGATGTAGGTGCGTTCTCCTTGGGAAGTGACAGTTTGCGTTATTTCATATAAACAGATCGCGGGACAGCAATACAATAGTCAACAACATGAGGATGAGAGGAGCCAGTGAGAGATAGCTCTCAAATGGCTCACGCGTTGAGTTGGAAGCAACGCCGACAGTCTTACCCCCCGCCGTCCCACCCCCCCTCTCTACGCTTTCCCCCCCCCTTTTTTCCCCCTCTTCTTTGTTGTTACTATATTATTATTTTTACTATGTATCGGTTTGTAATGTACTGCTGCGACACACTTTATTCGAGCAAATACCCAGTATGTACCTGGCAGATACCTGGAATGCGCCGCTCCTCACCTCAGACAAGCCCCGGTGCGTTTGCCTTCCCAGCCATGGTTCATGCCTGGCTGACGGGCGGCTGATCTGTTAAATGATAATGATTAGGATTTAATAGGCTGCAATGCTTCGCGTGTCTACCAGATGGCATAAATTCATGAATTGTAATGCTGTATATATATATATATACTGTGCAGTATTGCAGCCAGCGGGAATAAAATGCTTCAATCCCTGCCTGGAAAATAACGCAATGCACTCGGGCAGAAAACAGTCACAAACCTCAATACACCCGGGTATACCCGAATTCGTGGGACTAGCCGAGCTCGAATAAAGTGTGTCGCCAGTGTAGATGAAGCAATACACGGAATCTCGCCCAGCCGATTAGGGCCCGAAAAGCTGCGCGATTTCACGTCGTTTGCTTCACTTGTTAAAATGTTTATTATTTACACGACGAAATGCAATGTATATTGTACTATATGACTGTAATACCCAATCAAATTTAAGTTACAAAAAAATAAAACGTCATTTTGAATTAAAGTAAATAGATATTTGTAGTTGGTGATTACTTGTCAAGTTTTATATATATTTTTTTTAACCTTCTGTAAATGTTGAAAATTATCAGAATTTGCAAATTTACACAGATTGTAATCTGAAATCTTGAATTTGCAAACTTACACAGATGTTTCACCCCTGAAATCCTATCCCATGGCCCATATCTACTAAGTGTGGCAATTCCACAAGACATCTTACGGCCCATTCACTATGTTACAGTATGTAATAGCACTGCTTAGTAGATACGTACTGAGAAATGCCATTCTACTTTACTTGGATTTAACGCAAGAATTAGACAAGCTGAATAAAAGCCTGTGCTCAGTCAGCATTGTTGTCACAATCCTCTTCGGAACCCTATGAAGCAATGTCCAGCCTAGCAAGAAGGGGAGGACAAAGAATCCTTGTAAAGCTTCCTTCACTGGGACATACTGTAGATGTGTTGTTGGTGTTACTCACGTCCCCCAGAAAACACAGGACAGCTTATGTATTCATTGTTGTTATTTGCATAGGATAAGAGCGCGGTCACTGGGATACTCATGGATAGAAGCAAAGATGTTGGCAATGTCCTCTCACCCACTTCGCTGCAATGTTGCAATGCAGGCCCCTCTGGCAGCAAATGTAACATAAACAGTGCTATTTTGTATGTATGTGTAACTGGTGGACCCCCCTTGTCTGACCCACCCAATCTCACATTGGCCCGTGTGATCTAACCGGTCCCCATTACGTGATCGTGTATGGTGGTGCACCTGCAAGTAACAGGACTCCTGAGTCTCCTGCTTGATGGTATTAGGGGATGTCATCAGGACAGGTAGCTGAGGTAGTGGGTGCGAGTCCAACTTACTTCATGTGCAGCGCCTTCACCTCATCAGGATCTGTGCTTCTGCAGGGAGATGGTCCTGGTGAGGAACTTCTTCTCGGTGGTGACTGCCACTGTTGAGTAATCTCACACTCACACAGTGGGGGTATCTTTGAACAGGGCATCTTTATTTGCATGGTATGGGCAAGCTGCCCCTCACAGATAGCAACTCAGCCGCTCATCTCTGTGCAGCACTCCATTAGGAAGGTCCCTTCTCCCTAATAGAGCTGATTTCCACCTTTACTCTCAAAGAGATTCCCCAGCTTCTCTGGCTGCTGTAATCTCCTCTCCTGAGCTGCTTTGTCTCTCTCAGCTCCTCTCTTGAGCTGCTCTGTCTGTCAGCTCCTCTAACTCTGCCCAATGTCCTGCGTCTGCTCACTGACTCACAGCTAGCATGAGACACTGCAACACTGTTGCAGACCTTCACTTGCCTCTCACTGAACAGAGGCAGCACAACAACAGGAAACTGACTTCTAACTCTAGGCAGTGCTGTGTCTTATATCACCCCCCAGAGAACAAACCTGCTCTGTACCACTAAGTGGGGGCACATTGCATGTTGTCACTTCCTTTGGGGATATATGACACCTCACCAGGGTGTGAGGGCAAACCTCATTGATTGTTGCTGGCAATCCTGCATACTTACCAGGTTTACTGCCAACATGAGAAAGAGATATGTACACCAATCTTAGACATGGCTACATATGTTTTCAATTGCATTGCACCAACAATATTTGCAGCGCTTTGCAATAGAGGCCATAGCATATAGGGCATTATAATACAATAATACTAGTGCAACAAACATAAAATCAGACAATAGTAAAGGAAATCTTGGGGGAGCTTACAATCTAAGTGGTATGGTAGGAGAAGAGACGTAGGAAGTGAAGGAGCGAGTGTAGTGGCTGGTTCTCAGGACTAGCCCTGACATAGTTTCCTAAATTTCCCTCTCTCCAGTTTCTTTATCTGTCCACCGGGTGTGCTGCTGTTTCTGCCTGCTCTGGGTTTTCCTGTCTGTCTCCTCTTGGTGCTCCTGTCCTCCATCTCTGTCTGTCTTTATAGTTTTCTGTTTCTTGTATCTCCTGGCCTTTGTTTTGTGTTCCTGACTCCTTCTGTTTCTGCCATAACCTACCTGATCTGATCTAACTTAACCTGTTCCTTGTAGTCCTGATTTCATATTATTGGCTCTTGCTATTGAACTAGCTTGCCCCAGTCTGTTTCCTGCTAGAAAGTCCCAGTCCTGTTCCCTAATCCCAGTCCTGATACTGAGTTCTAGTCCTATATCTACCTTCTGCCTCCGACCTCTGACTGTGACCCCAACTCCGCCATCTGCCTCCGACCTCTGCCTTTGACCCGACCACGCCGTCTGCCGCCTGCCTCCAACCTCTGCCTGTGAACCCTGCCTGTGACCCCGACCATGGTATCTGCCGCCTGCCTCCGACTTCTGTCTGTAATCCCAACCATGCCACCTGCCACCGACCTTGACCCCGACCACACTGCCATCTGCCTGCAACCCTGACGAGTCTTGCCTGCTCCCCGCTGTTCCGGCCATCGAGGTCCTACCCGCTCTAGGAGTATCCCTCGTGACACTGGTATTGTCTGGCTTTGATGGTGGGTAAGTGTTGCTGTGTGTGGGGGGAAGTAGTCATGAGCCCAGGCCAATAAAACGCTTTATTCAGAAGATGTGTTTTTAGGTTGGACCGGTGGGGGGGAAAAATGAACCAGAACCTAATGGGAAGCCATGACCGGGATTGTAGTGGAGGCAAGCAGACACTGTTCTGGGAGAAGGTGAAATTATTCTAGCTTCAGAATTTTGGATGCATTGTAAAAGAGAAAGTTGTAAGGCAGGGAGACTTGTTAGTAGTAGGTTACCCAGATGGGAGGAGAAGAGGGTATGCGGTTAAGTTTTAGTAGTAGAATGACCGAGGAAAAGGCAGAATGGGGCAATGTTACAGAGGAAGACACGTTTTTGTAACGGATCCGCACCTAAGTTTGCTGTTTGCCTTGCCTTACAGACCTGTGCAGCCCTGGAACACTGCTCCTGATGTTTGCTGCAGCTCCACCCTGTGTTCACTCATTGAGGCAATGCTGTCACACGCCCCTTCTGCTATTGGTTCACCGACCTTTAAAGACACCTTTCCAACAATGCTTCCCTGCCGAGCATAACCCTTCCTGGTTGTCACAAGTGTTCTGCCACAAGCCATAAGGCTTGGCTCTGTTGTGTACTAATCTCTCTAAGTTCTATTCCCTAGTTCACGCAGAGGTCTGTTCCTGTCTCCTGTGCTGAAGCGGAGTACTCTTCATGTTAACTTCAGATCCCTGTTTCCTGAGGCCGGCTGCTAGTCGCACGCAGCAGCCTGTTCCTGTCTCCTGTGCTGAAGCGGAGGTCTCTCCAGTGTTGACTTCAGCTCCCTGTTTCCTGAGGCCTGCTATCCTTCTACAGCAAGAGCCTATCTACCGGTACCTGGGGCCGCTGCTCATTCTCCATAGCAGAGGCCGTGTCCTGGTTCCTGTGCTGAAGCGGAGGTCACTCCAGTGTTGACTTCAGCTCCTGGTTACCTGAGGCTTGCTGTCCTTTCTCTGCAGAGCCTATCTATTTGGTTCCTGGGGCCTGCTGCTCATTCTCCATAGCAGAGGCCGTGTCCTGGTTCCTGTGCTGAAGCGGAACACCTCCCGTGTATTCTTCAGCTTCCTGTTTCCTGTGGTCTGCTGCCCTACCCTTAGCAGAGGCCAGTCTACGAGCCCTGAGGTCTGTAGCTCTCTCTCTCCTTGCACAGGCCGCTCTGGACTCTTGCGCTGAAGCACTGGTTTACCAGTGCTGCCTGGTGGTGTGCCCACTCCGGTCTGCCTATCCTTTCCTGAAACCAGTAACATGGGCCATGGTCACCAGACGCGCAGAACCCAAGCCCGCGCTCACGCTCCTAAGCTGAAGCGGGGAACTCCTGACTACCTGTTGCCGAACTTCTGCTTGAATAACGTTTACCCTGATGTCTCCAGTCCTGACCATGGCTTGTCCACTGATGATGCTACCTTCTCCAGTCCCGACCCTGCTACGTACGACTACGAACTGCGCAATCCGGATCAGCCTGCGCGGTCTAAGGTCGGTGCTTATACAACCCCACCTCAGCCACGCGGTCCACCCCAGGTTTGTGGCGAGCACAACCGTGACAGTTTTAGACAGAGCATGAATGTGAATGGTGAAAGGAGTCTGTGCATTTGTTACCAGATAGATGGTGATTCCATTTATTGTGATGGGAAAGGGGATATTGGGTCAGGCTTAGTTGGAAATATGAGAATATGTGTTTGGATGTTGGTCAACACCTATAAATTAATTTGGAAACACAGTGAGCTGAGGCTTGGGAGGGGGTGATTTACTCTGTCTGCTCCCATTTTGTCTGATGTCACTGTGTGTTCAACAAGAGTTTGCCCAGGCAAAACTCATCTCCCCCTCCTTATCTTTATTGACTTTCTAATAATGAAAGGGTGGTAGAGGAAACATAGTCCCCCATTATTTAATGTGCATGTTACCCCTGTACTATCTTGGTGCAGGAATGCACAGAGAATACATTGTATACCAACCCTTTAGCTGTCACAACCTGAAGGAGATAAACTGAGAATATGGAAAACATAGTGTTTCATGAACTCAAAGTTCCCTGTCCGAAAACAGCTAAACTATTTCAAACAGATCTAGCTGTTTTGATTGTTGTGCAAACCCTACTGTACATGCACTGTACTGTAGAAATGGTACAAATGACAGAGGGTAACTACTCACCAATTACTCAGAAGCAGCCAGGGGAAATTCTGATGAAATGATGGAACTGGTAGAACTAACAGCACATTCACACCCTCAACCTCCCTCTGCACGCCAAGAAAAACACTAATACTGTACAGTCAAGGTAACTAATAGAATACTTTTGAGAGGTGTGTTGGTCCCAGCATAACAACATTGCAAAGATAAAGCAGGTATCATATTTTGAAGTATATTGATAGTGTAAAATCTCCAGGTGGCCTTTGGTTCGGAAATCAGACATCTCTGCAAGATTCTTACCACTTTCCTACTGATATCCCCCAGCCATCACTAAAATAATCTTTCCTAACGGTAACAGCAGAGCAATTAGTTATCAAGACTCACCCATGCTCCATTCAGGCTGATGTTGATGTGTAACTAAAAGACAGAGAACCCCAATGCAAAATACAAAATGACAAATCATATAGTTAAATACTTATGTGTTCTTTTCTCATAAGTGAGGGTCACTTAGTTAAATTAATTGAACAAAGCTTGCAGAGTCGCAGACCTTCAAACAATTGTTTATTCAATTCTACACTACACACAATTCAATTCTACACACACACAACCATTGTAAACTTAAACCCAGGCCCACCTAACCATATATATTTATGTCAAAAAGAGTGTTACTGGGTATGAGACAAAGTATGGGTCTGTCTTTTGTTTATACATTGTCACATACCCAATAGCCCTCCTTTTGACATAAATATAAATAGGGAGGTGGTTCTGGGTTTTGAGATTACAGGGGTTGTGTGTGCATTAACTGACAAGGATTGATAGCTGTTGCAGATGCGGGTCAGAAACAAAGGAAAATAAACAGATTTAAGCCTTGCGCTGAACCAGCTAGGAGATGTGGAATCGTGACTCAACGCCAAAGAAGCTGAACTGGCAGCTGCACTGAGTGAAAAAAGAAATGCAGAAGGACAGCTTCAAGACCTGAGGAAGGACCTGGTGTCTGAGCGTGCTGGCCGCAAGATGGCAGAGAAACAAAGCGTGACCTGGACAAGACACTCAAGGTCCTAAAGACTGAGCATGGCGCTATGTTGGACTCTACTGCTGCCCAGTAGGAGGTTTCTCAGCTGAAGTTGGAGTAAAAGTTATTGGCCCAGCCCAAGCGTCTGAATCCCACAGAAACAAATGTCCGTGAAGACAATGGTACAGTCAGAGCGGGGGACACCGCTCAATTGAAAAACAAGATTACAAAGTTTGAACCGCCTGAGCAAGTGAGGTGCTCCAGGAAGCGTGACTGCAGTACCTTTGCAGTACTACAGTTTACTTTCCACAGTACACGGAATGGGAAGACCAAGTTGCGATGTAGTAGC
>NW_027456311.1:0-21718 GCF_040206685.1 Ascaphus truei
ATGGTAAATGGAAGGGGGGGATGGGGGTCCTCCCCTTCTGTTTAGTTCATGATCTAAGTGAACATTCCCATTAAAATGAGCCAAACCCCATGACGTACCGCATACATCATAAGGTCCCCAGGGTTCCACCATTCATGAAATATGCTGTACATCCAAAAGATACTGGATGGGGGTTAAGCAAAAAAAATATCTGGAAACAGAGAGTACCACCACCATGAATGTACACTGGAAACTCTCCGGTTCAACAGTACAGAGGGGGGCAGGGGTGGGAAGAGAAAAACAGGGGAAGGGATTTATGTTTTTGTCTCTCCCCATCAGGTAACATTGAGCTCTTTCCCACCTGCAACTTACTTACATTATTTATTTATTTATAAAATATTTTACCAGGAAGTAATACATTGAGAGTTACCTCTCATTTTCAACTATGTCCTGGGCACAGAGTAAAACAAATAATACATGGTTACAAGTACAGTTACATAAATGAACAAGGTATACATTATATACAAGACATTGCGTGCACAGTTAAAGAAAATATATATTATGAGCGTATGAAACAGTTACAGACCAGGTTAAAATGTGAGACAGCTTTAGATTTGAAAGAACTTAAGATGGTGGTGGATATGAGAGTCTCTGGTAGGTTGTTCCAGTTTTGGGGTGCACGGAAGGAGAAGGAGGAAGCATTTAGCACTCTGATGGTTGAATGGGATTTTCAACAACCTTCAAATAATCTAATTCACCTGTAAATATTTCATACAACTTTACAGCTGTCGAGAGCCTTACGCCAAGCCTGGAGTCTCGCCTTTCTGACGGAGAAGAAGATATGCAAGATGCCATGTGACACCCAAACGGCTTATCTGCTAATTTCAACAACACCTTACACTGTAGTTGCACATGAAGTTTTTTCCCAGTAACAATAAACGATATATACTGTAAGTAAAGATGTACTCAACTAGAATGGTAACAACATTTAGCTCGAGACTGCAATGCTACTTAAGTCAATATTATGAAACCATATTTTATTGCCGAATCCATCAAAATATATCTGGTAGGAAAAACATCTAAATACCTTCCCCCTCCGCACACCACCGCTTCCCTACTGCGTTACTCAGTCGACACCAGATTATTACAGCAAATTCGATGATGATGGTTATTACGACTGCTTAATGTCAGCCAAGAAATGTTTGGACAGAAACGTCTCTCGCACCAGATGCCAATTCCATTCCTTTGCCCGTGCCAGCAACAAATATTCCAGGCCCAAATGCAGCGAATAAACAAACACAGATCAGCGATGTGTTAAAGAAATGAACAAATTAGCCTTTTTTGTTCAGTTGTGCACTCAAGGGACCTGAATGCAGTAATTGTTGTTGGCACGTGGTGCTAATGTACAGTATTCTTCAACACAAAAAATGGTAGACAAAAGTTAATGAAGCCACATAAATAATGAGATTCCTTCATGGAATGTACAAGCTATTAGGTCATGGGGAAGATAAATGTTTTAGAAGGAGGTGATTGGTGGGCAAGGAAAGACCTTGACCCAGTAGTAGGACATTGTAAAGAGATGATGGACTGGAGGGAATGTGTGCTTAAATAGCAGAAGACACATGGTGGGAGAAGGAAGGGCAGGAGGTAGCATCCTCTGTATGGAACAAGAATGCTCAGGATCTCTTACTTCAAAAAACCTTAGCCAAAGAAAATTTGGATTCTGGTGACAATGGATGCAAGCTCCACAGGACCAGTCATAGTGTAGTGCTTGCTGAAAAAGGATGTTCCTACTTTGGGTGAATAAACCCTTAAAAAAAAATATATATATATATATATATATAATCAGTGTTCGACAAATCACCCAAAAATCTACTCGCCCAACCCAAAAATCTACTCGCCACCTAGTCCCGCCCCCAACCCCGCCCCTAGTCCCGCCCCCAACCCGCCCCTAGTCCCGCCCCCAACCCCGCCCCTAGTCCCGCCCCCAACCCCGCTTTAAAATTAAATATATAAATAAAATACATTTAATAAATTCCTAGTCAGAACAACATTCGTTTTTGACATAAATGTATTTATTGTATTACATTATACTACAATTAGTCCTTGTTACATGTGTGTGTGTAAATGTCGGATCTAGAAATAAAAGCCAGGTGTGAATGACTAGTTTCCTGAACCCCTTAACCAGTGTCTGGATGCCCCCGCTTCACAATATCTAAAGCAGCAATCCCACCTGGGATCTTACCTGATCCGCAGTCCCTCAATGTCCAGGTACGCTCATTCCCGCAATGTTATACATTGGGGAGGTGTTCATTACCTGTCTTCTGGGTTAGGGGGGGTTCCGATGTCTTCCATGTGAAGCTTGAGCCAGATCTGGAAGAAAGCAGTATAGGGTAGTTAAGATTTCGGTGTAGTATAGGGCAGTTAAGATATATAGGGTAAATAAGAGATCCAGAGTGTGAGTGACAGAGAGAGAGAGTGTGGGAGAGAGAGAGAGAGTGTGGGGGAGAGAGAGAGAGAGAGAGTGTGGGGGAGAGAGAGAGAGCGTGTGGGGGATAGGGAGAGAGAGTGTTGGGGAGAGAGGGAGAGAGAGTGTGAGGGAGAGAGAGTGTGGGGGAGAGAGGGAGAGAGTGTGGGGGAGAGAGGAAGAGAGAGTGTGGGGGAGAGAGGGAGAGAGAGTGTGGGGGAGAGAGGGAGAGAGAGTGTGGGGGAGAGAGAGAGAGAGAGTGTGGGGGAGAGAGAGAGAGAGTGTGGGGGAGAGAGAGAGTGTGGGGGAGAGAGAGAGTGTGGGGGAGAGAGAGAGAGAGAGTGTGGGGGAGAGAGAGAAAGAGTGGGGGGGGAGAGGGAGAGAGAGTGTGGGGGAGAGAGTGTGGGGGAGAGAGTGTGGGGGAGAGAGTGTGGGGGAGAGAGTGTGGGGGAGAGAGGGGGAGAGAGTGTGGGGGAGAGAGGGAGAGAGAGTGTGGGGGAGAGAGGGAGAGAGTGTGGGGGAGAGAGGGAGAGAGAGTGTGGGGGAGAGAGGGAGAGAGAGTGTGGGGGAGAGAGGGAGAGAGAGTGTGGGGGAGAGAGGGAGAGAGAGTGTGGGGGAGAGAGAGAGAGAGAGTGTGGGGGAGAGAGAGAGAGAGTGTGGGGGAGAGAGAGAGTGTGGGGGAGAGAGAGAGTGTGGGGGAGAGAGAGAGAGAGAGTGTGGGGGAGAGAGAGAAAGAGTGGGGGGGGAGAGGGAGAGAGAGTGTGGGGGAGAGAGTGTGGGGGAGAGAGTGTGGGGGAGAGAGTGTGGGGGAGAGAGTGTGGGGGAGAGAGTGTGGGGGAGAGAGGGGGAGAGAGTGTGGGGGAGAGAGGGAGAGAGAGTGTGGGGGAGAGAGGGAGAGAGTGTGGGGGAGAGAGGGAGAGAGAGTGTGGGGGAGAGAGGGAGAGAGAGTGTGGGGGAGAGAGGGAGAGAGAGTGTGGGGGAGAGAGGGAGAGAGAGTGTGGGGGAGAGAGGGAGAGAGAGTGTGGGGGAGAGAGAGTGTGGGGGAGAGAGAGAGTGTGGGGGAGAGAGGGAGAGAGTGTGGGGGAGAGAGGGAGAGAGAGTGTGGGGGAGGGAGAGAGTGTGGGGGAGAGAGAGTGTGGGGGGGGGAGAGAGAGTGTGTGGGGGGGAGAGAGAGAGTGGGGGGGAGAGAGAGAGTGTGGGGGAGAGAGAGAGTGTGTGGGGGAGAGAGAGAGAGAGTGTGGGGGAGAGAGAGAGAGAGTGTGGGGGAGAGAGGGAGTGGGGGGGAGAGAGAGAGTGGGGGGGGGGGAGAGAGAGAGAGTGGGGGGGAGAGAGAGAGAGAGAGTGGGGGAGAGAGAGAGAGAGAGAGTGGGGGAGAGAGAGAGAGAGAGAGTGTGTGGGAGAGAGAGAGAGAGTGTGTGGGAGAGAGAGAGTGTGGGGGGGAGAGAGAGCATGTGGGGGGGAGAGAGAGCGTGTGGGGGGGAGAGAGAGTGTGGGGGGGAGAGAGAGTGTGGGGGGGGGAGAGAGAGAGAGTGTGGGGGGAGAGAGAGAGTGTGGGGGGAGAGAGAGAGTGTGGGGGGAGAGAGAGAGTGTGTGGGGGGGGAGAGAGTGTGTGGGGGAGACAGAGGAGAGAAACGGTGGGTGACACACACAGAGGGTGGGTGATACACAGAGAGAGAGGCTGGGTGAGTGACTGGCTGGTTGAGTGGTTTGCTGGGTGAGTGGCTGGGTGGGGTAGGGGTGACTGGGTGGGTGAGTGACTGACACTGACTGGGGGTGGGGGGTGACTGACACTGACTGGGGGTGGGGGGGTGACTGACACTGACTGGGGGTGGGGGGGTGACTGACACTGACTGGGGGTGGGGGGGTGACTGACACTGACTGGGGGTGGGGGGGTGACTGACACTGACTGGGGGTGGGGGGGTGACTGACACTGACAGGGGGTGGGGGGGTGACTGACACTGACTGGGGGTGGGGGGGTGACTGACACTGACTGGGGGTGGGGGGGTGACTGACACTGACTGGGGTTGGGGGGGTGACTGACACTGACTGGGGGTGGGGGGGTGACTGACACTGACTGGGGTTGGGGGGGTGGCTGACACTGACAGGGGGTGGGGGGGTGACTGACACTGACTGGGGGTGGGGGGTGACTGACACTGACTGGGGGTGGGGGGGTGACTGACACTGACTGGGGTTGGGGGGGTGACTGACACTGACTGGGGTTGGGGGAGTGACTGACACTGACTGGGGGTGGGGGGGTGACTGACACTGACTGGGGGTGGGGGGGTGACTGACACTGACTGGGGGTGGGGGGGTGACTGACACTGACTGGGGGTGGGGGGGTGACTGACACTGACTGGGGGTGGGGGGGTGACTGACACTGACTGGGGGTGGGGGGGTGACTGACACTGACTGGGGGTGGGGGGGTGACTGACACTGACTGGGGTTGGGGGGGTGACTGACACTGACTGGGGGTGGGGGGTGACTGACACTGACTGGGGGTGGGGGGGTGACTGACACTGACTGGGGGTGGGGGGTGACTGACACTGACTGGGAGTGGGGGGGTGACTGACACTGACTGGGGGTGGGGGGTGACTGACACTGACTGGGGGTGGGGGGTGACTGACACTGACTGGGGGGTGACTGACAGGGGGGGGTGACTGACTGGGGGGGGTTACTAACTGGGGGGGTGACTGACTGGGGGGGGGGGCTACTGACTGGGGGGGGTTACTGACTGGGGGGGACCTCTGGTGTCACACACATACACATACTCCCATACACACATACATTCATTCACACACACACACACATTCTCCCACACACACATACACATTCTCACACACACACAGGGGAGGAAAGGCCGCGACCAGCACCACGCAAATCCCCCACCCACCCGCGCCCATCTCCCGCTCGTGTGGGGGGCAGGCCGACATCCCCCCCCCCAATCAGCAGGGTGGGTGGGAGGCACGTGGCGAGGTATCCCCCACTGGGCGCCCCAGGTGACAGTCAGCCCCGCCGTGGCCGCCACTGCCCTGCTCCCCTCGCCGGCATGTCACAGTGCACGGCCAAGCTGCAGGCTGCTTCTTCCCCCCCAGCCCGCGGTGGCATGATGCTCATGGCGGGGGGGGGGGCAGGCCGACATCCCCCCACCTCATGCGGCGGCTGCGCCATCATGAAGGTAGGGGACGCATGGGAGGCACGTGGTGAGGGCCGAGCCCCCCCCCCGCAAGCCAACCGGGCTGCAGCAGTGGGGACCTCCCGCCCCTGACATCGATCGGTGGATCGAGGGGAAGGGGACAGGAGGAGGGGAAGGGGACAGGAGCAGGAAGAGGGGAAGGGAGCAGGAGGAGGGGACAGGGGACAGGAGCAGGGGACAGGAGCAGGGGACAGGAGCAGGGGACAGGAGGAGGGGAATGGGACAGGAGCAGGGGACAGGAGAGCTTCCGCGGTGGGGAGTAGGAAGCCATGTGGGGACCAGGGGGATCGCAGGGAAGGAGCAGAGGGGCCGCAGCATGGAGAGTACTTACCCTCCAACAGAGCTCCAGGCAGAATGGCCGCTCGTTGGGGGCGGGCTCATATAGAGCCTGGCCGCGCGCCCACAAAGCCTGGAGCGCGCGCCAATCAGGAGTCAGGTAGGGGAGTTTTTTTTTTTTTTGTTTGTTTTTAGCGCGAGCTGGGAAATTTCAGCGCGAACGGGGGAATTTTAAAAAAAAACACGTGTGCTGCTTGGGCCAATAGTTACTCACCCGGGGGTTAAATCCACCCGCCCCGGGCGAGTAAATGTATACAATTGTCGAACACTGTATATAATTATATATATATATATATATATATATATATATATATATATATATATATATATATATATATATATATAGCAGTGATGAAAAGTTCAGTACGCGCTCTGGCTCTTTAAACTTGGAATGTTGATTCCTCTCTGTTCTTTTGCTGCTCTTGTGTTATGAGGTGTCTCCCCCACCTCCAAATGTGGCTTCCACCGGAAACTCCGACGGCGATACCAATGTTAGCAGAAAAGAAAAAACACAAAAGCGCACCAAGATAAGAGATGTATATTGTATTAATCTAATGGTCGCACATGCGCAGTTGGCTGCAGGAGGTGCGTGTCCCTTTAAGGAACAGACTCTTTAGTTATTTATTTTACACCCCTCGGCGGTTTGCGCACGCGCAGTTGGTTCCATTTTTTGCAGCCTCGTTATTCCTCGCTTACCTGATCCTTTTGGATGGCTGCATTATATATGTGAGTGTTCCCTAACATGCATAGATGTATTTCCTAAGTGTGCTATCATTTAAATAGTAAAATAATGGCTGTTTTATGTACTTTTAGAGTTCGAAACCTTGCGCAAACGCAGTTGGTTTTTAATGGAGATTTCCTTGCGTTCCAGTAACCATAGATGCGTGTCAGATACACGCAGGTACTCCAGAGCTGCAGCAACCGCTGAGTTGCTGACAGGTACACAAGGGGTTAAACAACATGGATGGGAGGAGTGATTAAGTTCATTATTTCTTGCACCTGTACACTTAATGGGTTTTTAGGTATATATGTGTGTTCGTTCTCACTCTGTAAATCACATCACCTTGATAAAGGTCCCGTTTGTGGACCGAAACGTTGGAATGATGTCTTGTTGATTCAATACAATATTTTGACTACCATTTGGAGTGCTGCCTCTGATATTTCATCTTGATGCGGTATCGTATTGCCTATATATATATATATATATATATATATATATATATATATATTTATCGTATATAAAATGCAGACAATGTATGCAGCACTGTACATAGAATTTTGCAGATGTGAGTCCCTTCCTCTGTAAAGCTTACAATCTAATTTTGGTGCCTGAAGCATAGGCCAATAAAATGACTTGCCCAAGGTCACAAGGAAAGCAAACACTGGGATCCAAACAGGGGTTGCCCACTTCAAAAGGCAAATCAATGTTTAATTAAGTGAACTGAAGGGGGCAGGGCTGGTTTAATCCTGTAATGACAAAGAAAATGGAAATTGTATTTTGCCAATAATTTCATTGCTCCTAGTCCCTCCATGGCAGTACATGACAGTAGGGAGTATGTGCTCCTTTCCACCTAATACATACATTTTTATAGTCAGGGAAACAAAATATAGATTTAAAAAAGGGAGAAAACACCTAAAACCAAATGTACTACTGAATCCTTGCAATTAAATAGCCAAAAAGAGGATGGGAATCAATCAATCATGTGCTGCCATGGATGGACCCGGAGAAATGAAATGATGAATAAGGTAACATTTCCATTTTCTCCCCCGTCCCTCCATGCTAGCGCATGACAGTAAGGACGTCCCAAAGCAGTCCCCACAAAAATCAAAAGGGTGGTTTACATTATAATGAAACAGCCGGTTGTCGGACTTTCCTTCCAAAGGTGGCATTTGCAGATAATGGTAGATCTAGCTTATAGTGTTTTGCAAAAGTATGCAACAAGACCCATATTTCAGCTTTTCCACAGCCTCCCGCTTTGCAGTATGGCGCGGCATGGCCGTCGCCATAGGTATGAACACTTTTATTGGATTTATCATATTTGTTCTGGCCCTGCGGGCGATTTTTTGGTGTAATCACGGCCTAAAG
Source organism: Ascaphus truei (assembly GCF_040206685.1). Lineage (NCBI taxonomy): Eukaryota > Metazoa > Chordata > Amphibia > Anura > Ascaphidae > Ascaphus > Ascaphus truei. The sequence continues at coordinate 8,062 of NW_027456311.1, forward strand.
CTCCTATGTCGCTCACTCTTCTTGCAGAGGTTATTGCTGGAAGAACGTCTGTATTTATGAATAACCACCTTAGAGGAACAAAATCCAAGGATTATTCTAAGCCTCTAAAACCAGGTTACGGTCCTACGGTGCTATGGGATCTCTAAATCTAGGTCTTATTTTACCACTAGCCCTGATTAAATTCCATATAATTCTACATTTGCTGTTTTTTTTTGGAATAGAACTCCCAACGCAGCTACATGGAGCTGCTTGGTCTTTCCCTTTATCTGTTTTGCGAATAATGGCAGCATAATCAATTAAAACAAAGATTTAAAAAAAAAAAAATGCAGATCAACACATTTTCTTACATGCAAGTTTACAATCGGTTATCACAAGACTCAAGACTGTTAAAACTCCTTGTTTACCATGGACTCTTTAAAAGGTTAAAAATGTATTTAAAATACTTATACTTGTTTGATTTTTTTTTTTTTTTAAGCAGGGATCAAATCCATTTAAAGGTGCAGTTTTAAAAATAAAACATACCGTTTAAAACAAATCAGTGAGTAAGGAAAACAACTAAAGGGGTGAAACCAGACCCTTTATTACACAGAGGGGATTAAAAATAAAAACCAAGCCTGCACGGGTGACTGTACCTTCACCATCCTACGGGTGCCACTGCTACTAGCTCTCTTTGGTGCTTGGAATAACCGGCTGCATCATTAAGACATTGGAACAGGCTTGAGTAAACGCAGAGCTATGCGGCAGCACTATAATGCAGCTGTCCGTGCTGATCCCCTCTTCCCAACAGGGCCACTCGTTTTAAACGCCAATGCTCCCTTCAGGAGATATAAGCATTTGAAATATTAAAGGCTGCTGGGGGGGGGGGGGGGGGCAGGGGGTGTTGGAGCCAAGTCTTTACTTTCAGTGTATCACTTACTCGGCCACTTACCAAGAGTTGGGCTGCCCTGAATAAGGCCCACGTCTCCCATCACGTACCTTTGGCTGGGCGGCGCGTTACTTATACAAGGGTTTACAAGCGGGCTGATGAGAGGCTCTTACCCACGGCACTGAGAGCGTGCTTCAGCTCCAGAGTGAAGGCTGTGAGAGGAACCTCCTCGGACACTGGCAGGATGGCCACGGTGGAAAGGTTGCTGGCTGGGTTTCCAGAATCCCACTTGCTACCTGTGGTGTGTAGCCCCAGTCCGTGACCTGTAAAGGAGAAAGAAAAAGAAAAGGTCAGAACTCTAAAGCTTGCATCCTCATACAAGGGGAGACCTGCTACATCTGCATGGAGCCAGCAGCATGTCAACGTCATCGTATTTGCAGTATGCATGGCATGGCACCCACACACAAAAATGTTACCTGGAGGTAATGAAGAGACAGCACTTGATAAAATACTAGCACACAAGTCCAACATTTCGGTCCTGTAGAGAACTGCACTTCCCTGAGGAAGGTCCCACTACGGGAAGTACACTGCACAGGAATAACTGCACTTCCCTGAGGAAGGTCCCACTACGGGAAGTACACTGCACAGGAAGAACTGCACTTCCCTGAGGAAGGTCCCACTACGGGAAGTACACTGCACAGGAAGAACTGCACTTCCCTGAGGAAGGTCCCACTACGGGAAGTACACTGCACAGGAAGAACTGCACTTCCCTGAGGAAGGTCCCACTACGGGAAGAACACTGCACAGGAAGAACTGCACTTCCCTGAGGAAGGTCCCACTACGGGAAGTACACTGCACAGGAAGAACTGCACTTCCCTGAGGAAGGTCCCACTACGGGAAGTACACTGCACAGGAAGAACTGCACTTCCCTGAGGAAGGTCCCACTACGGGAAGTACACTGCACAGGAAGAACTGCACTTCCCTGAGGAAGGTCCCAGTACGGGAAGTACACTGCACAGGAAGAACTGCACTTCCCTGAGGAAGGTCCCACTACGGGAAGTACACTGCACAGGAAGAACTGCACTTCCCTGAGGAAGGTCCCACTACGGGAAGAACACTGCACAGGAAGAACTGCACTTCCCTGAGGAAGGTCCCACTACGGGAAGTACACTGCACAGGAAGAACTGCACTTCCCTGGGGAAGGTCCCACTACGGGAAGTACACTGCACAGGAAGAACTGCACTTCCCTGAGGAAGGTCCCACTACGGGAAGTACACTGCACAGGAAGAACTGCACTTCCCTGAGGAAGGTCCCACTACGGGAAGTACACTGCACAGGAAGAACTGCACTTCCCTGAGGAAGGTCCCACTACGGGAAGTACACTGCACAGGAAGAGCGGCACTTCCCTGAGGAAGGTCCCACTACGGGAAGTACACTGCACAGGAAGAGCTGCACTTCCCTGAGGAAGGTCCCACTACGGGAAGTACACTGCACAGGAAGAACTGCACTACCCCGAGGAAGGTCCCAGTACGGGAAGTACACTGCACAGGAAGAACTGCACTTCCCCGAGGAAGGTCCCAGTACGGGAAGTACACTGCACAGGAAGAACTGCACTTCCCTGAGGAAGGTCCCACTACGGGAAGTACACTGCACAGGAAGAACTGCACTTCCCTGAGGAAGGTCCCACTACGGGAAGTACACTGCACAGGAAAAACTGCACTTGTCTGAGGAAGGTCCCACTACGGGAAGAACACTGCACAGGAAGAACTGCACTTCCCAGAACTTCGGTTCCCACTTCGGGACCGAAACGTTGGACTTGTGTCTCTTCATTACCTCCAGGTAACATTTTTCTATATTGATATTTATGGGACAGGCGCGCACGCACACACACACACACACACAAAAAAAAGGAGTTCTTCAGTATTAGGTGATACCTTTTTTTATTTGGACTAACAATTTATGTCATAGGACAACTTTTCGAGAGTTCAGGTCGGCAATACTGATCAACAAATAAATGTGGCTAAAACAGTGATTGGGAGGAAAAAAACAAAAACAACAAAAAAACACAGATGTACTGTAGATAAGGTACAGGGTGATAACGTGTTTGAATACATCACCCTACCTTATCTACAGTACATCTCTGTTTTTTTTTTCTTCTCTGTTTTAGCCATAGATTCCTCTGTTAATCAGTATTGCTGACCTGAGGAAGAGAGGAGAACTCTCGAAAGCCTGTCATATGACATACATTGTTAGTCCAAATAAAAAAAAGTATCACCTAATACTGAAGAACTCCTGTATTCTGCACTATCGCAACTGGACTAACACGGCTATTTCTGACACACACACACACAATAAAATGTGACACAGAGAAAAATAACTCAAATCGAGATAAGTACACAACACATTAAATAAACATTAGGGGATAAAAGTTCCTGCCCGAAGAGTTTACAATCCAAGAGCTCTAGAGAAATCGTGTTATAAAATGATGAATGGAACTGGGGCATTACAGAGGCACTCTGCCCTCAATGAGATAGGGGTCTCTAGCCATCCTTAAGCAAACCATTACGGGCCATATACAAAATACTGCTCCATAAGGCATCTTACAGCCCATTCAGTTGAATTGGTCGCGCCTGAAAGTTAGGCCTGACCGACTGGGATAGATATCGATCCGGGGACCCGGGAAAGCTGTTGATGGGTCCTACTTTATTGCAACTCCTATATATCAGGGGTATGCAATCTTTCTCCTCTGCGCCCCCCTGCCGGCTATCCCCAACTGCTCGTGCCCCCCTCCTTACCTTGGCTCCGGCATTCTGGCGTCACGTTGCCATGGCCGAACGTGACCCCTGCAACGTCATTTGACGTCGCGTTGCCAGAAGCCGTCTGAGCCAAGGTAAAGGAATTTACGGAGGCTGTCGCCGCTCCGTGGGCATTTAATTTAGTTGCCGTTGGGGACGCGGCCCCAAGTTTGCGCACCCCTACTATAGATCATACTACTACTGTCATATGTTGCCATGCAATGTTACTGCATTACCAGTGAACCCTACAGAAAACAGTCTGACCTACAAAGTAAAAGCATCAGGGTTACGGAGTTGGGGGTTGGGGATTGTGGACAGTAGCAGCGGTCACTTATTCACGTTGGAACGAGCTCGTCCTTGATTGCTTTGGATAAGCACAAGACGTAGTATTGATTTTTCCTCATTCTTATTAAGTATCCTCTCACCCATATGTTACCTTTGGCGATTGTCTGGGGCTGCCAGTAAAGACAATTACTGTATGTCACCAGTGGATACATTTCATTAGATTGGGTCATTACCCAGAATCCCTGGCTGCTGGGTGCAGCATGCTAAGAGATATTGGGGACAGGGTTGCAGACCTCTCTGAGACATGCGAATGTGCTCACATGTGATATTTGTATTTGCATTACATTGGGTTTAACACACGATGCCTGTACTTATAGTAAGGGACTAACATATTTGCAGTTTTAAGGCTGATAACCAATGTTATACCATTTCTATTCTGAATTATAGGTTATAAGTGTTTTTGAATCAGGGTTCCTAAGAACCCTTGGGTTTCCCGGGCATCCCCTAAAGGGTTCCATGTAATTTTCAGGTCATTTTAAAATTGTACCAAATACAGAAGTATTTACAATGCATCTGATCTCAGACGCCCTAATAGAGAGGGTCGGGGTTCCTTACAATGCATCTGATCTCAGACGCGCTATTAGAGAGGGTCGGGGTTCCTTACAATGCATCTGATCTCAGACGCGCTATTACAGAGGGTTGGGGTTCCTTACTATGCATCTGATCTCAGACACGCTATTAGAGAGGGTTGGGGGTTCCTCAGAATTTCACATAGGGTTCCTTAACCAAAAAAAGGTTGGAAACCACTGGATTATAATTATTGACCTCCTGAAACAAGTGAATGTTCTCACATGTGGTATTTTTATTTGCTGTACAGTGGAGGGTTTTAGTAACTTTTTTTCACTCACCATAACGTGTATTGTGTCTGGTTGTAATCACTAGCAGTTTCACCCTGCAGAGCCAGTAACCATCCTCAGACTGAAGACCAGCAGGTAGAAACAGCTGTCTGTGAGTAGGTTTGCTGGTCATGCATTGCATTAACCCAGGCTGTGCTGAAAAGCTGTGTAATACGGCAGGCATAAGCTTATAGGGATCCATGTTAAAATGAACATGAAGCAAAAAGTGACACACTGAGTGCTCATTTGCATGTCCTTACCTATAATCCCTGGCTGCCGTGGAAGCACCGCATGCTAAGAGATAATGGGGAAAGGCAGCGTTGTGGACCTGTCTGAGACAGGTGAATGTGCTCACAGGTGGTGATTTTATTTGCTGTACAATGAATCAACACATATTTTTAATTTGGCAATAAGTCTGTGACCCTCTCCTCTCTTCGTGGTTTGGGATTTGCTATTGGATATATAAAAAGGGGCTGACGTCAGTGTACAGAGCAGAAAACGTTGCTTTTTCGGAGTCGGAATAACTGCTGTGCATTTTATATTACCCTCCAGAGTCAATTCAAGCCATCGCTACCCCGGCTTTATTTTTTCATACTCGAGATACAGCGATCAGCAAAACGTCACATCTCTTAACCACAAGTTCTTTCCATTGTTTCACGAGCAACATTGCATGGCAGGGCTCCCATTGTACTGAATCCTTTTTTTGTTGCGTTTCACTTATGTAACTTGTTTTATTATAGAGCACAGCTTGCAGAATCTAAAGATTTTCTGACAGCTGCAACCTCAGCTTGGGACGTTGGCTCAGCCTTTGTGTCGTTACTGTATGTTCTTTCGCAATCTGCCTCCTGAGGATTATGTGAACGCCGCACCTGAATACTCTGCTTTTTTTTTTTTTTACTGCCATCTTCAGTAGTGGGGAGAAAAATGCCACATTCTTCAAAGTGAATTCAGTCTCTGCAAGTTCTAAATATTATAACACACACTGCAACACACACACTGCAACACACACACTGCAACACACACACTGCAACACACACACTTGCCTTCAAAGCAAATGCATGATTCAATCAATCATTTTCATCATACACCTACCATTACAATAATATACTGCAATATAGAAGTGCTGGTTCACACAACAGAAATCCATGCAGACACTATTCAAATTGTTTCGTTATTTAAATGAAAAACTAAATGATATTAAAGTTATGATAGTACAATTTACCCTGCAAATATGTGCCAAGAAACCTTATAAGCTACACACTGTATAAAAGTCTCAAAAACGTGGTCTTATTACCCCTGCATCGAAATGTAAGAAACTTGCTGGTTAAGGCCTAAAGTCAGTAAATAGATGATGTGCAGACGTAGCAATCCTTCCCACAATGCAAACGTTAAAAAATATTCTCACTTTATTTAGATATAAAGTGACAAATGGATCCAAAGGAGAAAAACAGTCTGACGCGTTTCGCCCTATCCACAGCGCTTCATCAGGAGGAGATCTGAGCCGGAGTATGTCGATATACTGACCATGCGAGGCACATCAAACTGGTGTTTATTGCAACAGCAAATGTACTTTTTACAATTAATATTTGATCTTTTTTAAGATGAGCCCTTAAGCAGTGATACTGTATATAGAATATGTGACATTTGCTCACCTGAACAGTTGAATTAATCGCGTACGTCAAACTAAAATGCAGACATCATATACGAAGACGTCACAGCTCATGAATAAGCAACAGAAATATATCTTTTTTAATGCTTTCCTGCGGTCCCCGACTGTATACATTTTTTTTAAGACCTGTCTGAGTTGGTTGCAAAATAATGCATCAGAATGCAACATAACACACTAGTTCCCTAAAAATAAGCAGCCAAGTCTATTAGTAAGAACATTGCAATTCTCTGTTCAAGACCCAGAGCAGCTACATGTGCTTTATGCTTTAAAATGTATATTGTTGGGTCACAGAATCACAGTGCACATACAGAGTGGTATAAACTACCAGTCCTACAAAAATACTCCAATGGAACCGCATGACAGGGGACAGAGAATGACAGGTCTTGCATTGTTTTGGGGTGAGGGTTCTGCAATGTTGTATGTTAATTCTCTGAAAGTTTTTTCCTTCAGCTTAAAGGATGTAAGTTGCTGTTAATGCCTTCAGTATCTTCTTTTGGCATACTGGGCAATATTGGCAAGAACATACAGCCATTTAATAAAACCGGTTATCCCAAATAATTGAGAGGAAAACGTCCGTGCCTTTGGCAATAATGTTCCATCTTTGTAGCGCAGATGAAAGACAGAGAAGTATAAGAAGAGGGATCTTCTGTGCTAGGGGGGGAGAATATTAAAAACGTTGGAGGAGATTTGAAACTAGGATGGAGGGGGGGAGGGAGAAGAAACAGATAACGAACTAAATAGAATAGATAGGGATGGGGAAATAGCAAGGGGGGAGGGGGTGTAGGGCTATAGAAACTGGGAGGACAATGGGGACACGGATCGCCAATAATCGCTACCGCCATGCCAGCCGTCAATAGGGAGTGAGGGACACATCTGGAGAGGGGAAGGGGCGGAGCTAACGGAATCAAAATCAGAGTGGCCGTCTAGCCAAACATGACCTGTTTTTAGGGACCTTCCTAATACAAATTTCCTTATTAATTACTTATTCCCAACTGAACCTAAATGTGCTTTTTAAAAAAAAAAAAAATAGGGGATAGCTTCCCCCCCCCTTTTCAAATATAAGTACGTCTATTAAATAGCTGTATATAACTATAGATATAGCCACAACTCAACTGTATAGTAACTATAAAATCTCTAGACCGTTTAACATTATTTTCTGTGTACATATTTCACTATAAAGTCTATCACAGATTGTCGGGACCCGCTTATCTTCTTGATCTGGGCTTTCTTCTGTACTCCCGAGCTATGAGAGAGTACGTAGGCTCGCCAGATAGACTGACAAACGGGGCCCCTTTGTTTATACCCCAGAGGGGAGATTGTTTATTATATCGATTTGTGTAGATTAATCTCTCCCTTCCCTCTTTTCTTCAAGGGTAACAGTTCGCTGGTAACAAAATATCCAAATAAGTGGTAATCAGTCAGAGCGCCTCATGCCCTAATTGGGCTTTTGGGGCGCGTTTACCGTAAACCCATAAATGTGGGATGTTCAGCTGACTGCCTCTGAAACGGGAGCTGGATCAGGTGAGTGTTTGTCGGCACGTCGCTTGTCTTGGACTTTGTGCCATTCTGGTGTTGGAATTCGCTGAGGTCTAGGAGTTTGAAGGTCTTGCGGCGCGGTGTGATGCCCGGCCTCTCCAAAAAAGTGGCAGCTTTGTCAAGATCTCTCAAAACGTATGTACGACCTTCTCGGTTCACCAAAATTTTACAAGGAAATCCCCAGCTGTAACAAACACCTTTGTCACGCAGAATTTCGGTCAGCGATCTCAGATTCCTCCGGTCAGCCAGAGTGGATGGAGCTATATCCTAGAACATCTGAAGGGGCATGTTTTCGAAAGTGTGCGATCGTTCCTCGCGGGTCGCCCGTCGGAGAGCCTCTTTAGTTCTGTAGGCGTGTGCTCTGAGGATCACATCTCTGGCCAATTCGCCTGTTGGAGGACTAGGGCGCAGGGCCCTGTGGCATTAGATGATATTTCACTGGGGTTTTTTGTTTGCCTTCCTCTGGATCAATATGTTGTAAGTACAGATAAAGGATAAAGTTTCTGTCATCTAAATGTATCATAGGTTGAACTTGATGGACGTAAGTCTTTTTTCAACCTCATCTACTATGAAACTATGTAACAATGTAACAATGTAACAATGTAACCCAGCTTACTGGGGTTTGGGGCAACAAACAGGTAGTGTATCAAGTTCTATATGCTCACAATGTCACAGGAGGTTTTCAAAGTACTACATATTCTTAGCAGCGTTGCATGGGAATTAGCAGCGTTCTTTCCTGAAGCGGAGTGTTCCTTGGAGCCGATCAGTGGTTCACTGCCGTCCAGGAACCATATGGTTCCAGAGATATTTGTATATGTTTTGTCCCGTTTTTTTTAAACACAAAAAAATGCAAGGTCACCAATAGAAAGCTGCAACATAACCTCGCCAATGACGCTGCAGCTTTTCTATTGGCCGTAGGAGAGCCGTGACACGGGGAGAAGGAGTGGCTCAGTGAGTAAAGACACTGACTGACACCGAGTTTGAACCTGGTTCAATTCCCGGTGTCGGCTCCTTGGGCAAATCACTTTATCTCTGTGCCTCAGGCACCAAAAAAACATAGATTGTAAGCTCTATGGGGCAGGGACCAGTGCCTGCAAAATGTCTCTGTAAAGCGTTACGTGAAACAAGCAGCGCTATACAAGAACATGCTATTATTATTATTATTTTATGTCTTCCAGTTTGCCTGGTGGACCTCATGATCGCCGCTCCTGAACTGGAGTTCCCTGAACCACTGGTCAGTTCTGGGGGACCTCCCGGTTCAGGCAAGATTGGGGGGCAAATTGTTCCCAGTCTGCATAGCTCCTTAAACTTCCACAGACAAAACAGGTTACAGTATTGCATTTAGGGCTGCAAACTCAATTAGCCAACAGAAAATGTCAAGCCCTGGATTTGAATTTTAAATTGATATATTCTCTGATTAAGTGTCCAATCCCGAGTACAATAGCGGAACCTTGTTTGATATCTATTAGTTGGGTTTCACAGTTTTGGGCCATGCACAGGTTTTAAATCAGGCTAATTATACAATTACACACGGCATGGGGCAGAACCAACAACTGGCCTTTTGTATGAGGATTAACCTGCAGAACTGGTAATTACCAGGCCTGCAAACAAGAGTTCCTTTTTACGGTCATTGCTGTATAAAGCCTGACATGCCGATATGTCACTGTGTGTTCAAGCTTCAGGCCGATTACTTTCCATTGGGGAGATGAGTCCACATGTTGTAACCATGGCAACATCCTGGGCAGGCCAAATGATGGTCACTGACACTGCAGTGGGAGTGATTCGCTTACGTTACTTTAAAAAGCAAGGAGCAAAGCCAGCAAAACAAATATTATCCTTAAAAGTCAGCCTTTTCGGCCATTATGTCACACGGCTTTTGATATGCCGGATGCTTTTACAATGGTGTCAAGGCACTCTAGTAGTTGGGCTGTTGCATCACTCTCTCACAAAGATCATAAGTCCCTAATTAATATGCTATGCGATCTGTTGTCGTTTAGTTAGGTTTCATGGTTTGGTTCCACGCACAGCATATTGTGCATAGGGTTGCCAGGTGTCCAGTATTGAACAAGACTGTCCTATATTTGGACACACTGTCCAGTAAAACAAAATGAGGTAATACAGGACATGTATGTGTCCGGTATTACCTCTCTGGCTTGGGGGGCCGCAGGATTTCACCGAGCAGGTTCTCTGCTAGGGGGCTGCGTAGCCTCCTCCATCTGGATGCTGCTGGGTAATGCAGCCAATCAGGAGCAGGTGTCAGGAGCCGGGGGTGGGGCCAAGAAGAGGAGGAGACAGCATGGAGCGGTGAGAGGTGTGTGTGTGTGTGTGTGTGTGTGTGTTTTTAGCGCGTCGCACCTTTCACCATGGTGCCCAGTATTTTTGGGGAAGGCACCTGGCAACCCGAATTGTGTACATTATATAGAATAATCACAAAGTGACTATGATGAAAGTTGAAAGAATAACACTAAATTGCATCGACTTCCGTAAAAGGAAGATACTCTGGCAGGTAACATGTAAGTGGACACGCATCTTTTTTCAGGAACTACAGATTATGAGATTGTCATCTTTAAATTCTGTTTCTTACTTTACTGGACATTTAAACTTGTGCTTAAAAATATCATGGATGATGCTTTTAGTGGAAAGGATTTGTGTGACTGGGGAGAGACTCTCGAGAAGAAAGGAAAATGCGATCAGCTTGTATTAAGTAATAAATGAAAGTAATAAACTGACACTGTAAATTGTAACCAATTTATTCCTGTATCTCTTTTTTGACGATTCCTAATTAAAGCAGCAGTCCACACTGACGCCATTTTCTTTGCAGTTTATATTTTTATTATTTAATTTTTTTGTTTTATAAATCTCGTCGCCCTTCCTAATGCCGTTTTTATATTTAAAGTCTGATGTTGCATTCTGAAGTTATACTTATTTGACATATTAAGTATCCAGGAGGTTAAAATGGAGCCACACTCACTGGAAATTCAGAAAATTCGGATTTTTAAAGAGCTGGACATTCTCTGGTGCAAGATACGAACATTACAGGAGTTCAAGCTGCCATTTTAAAAAAACATATATATATTTTCCCATTCAATATGTGCATCAATACAATCTGCACACTGGCAAGTGTTTGGCTAAGCTGCAGATCGAACTGTTCTCTTGTAATCGATCGCTTGCTACGGGTTATTTAATTCAGTTCTTGCACAGCATTTTGGGCAATGTAGTTCCTGGAATATGATTGACTGGGCAGTTACTAGATACAATTGGTGCACTGCTAGAGAGGGGGCGGGGCTCAAGAGCCAGAGCCTATCAGAAGAGGAAGGGGCGGTCACTTTGGAAATACTTCCTGCATAAGGCTAAGGCCCCGGTCACGCCGCTGTAACGCGCGCCCGCGCTTTTGGCGGCGCGTTCAGCCGATTCCCCGGTCTGCAGCTCACTGCAGGAGGAGAGACCGTGGGGGGGGGCGTGGCGGGGGGCGTGACGAGGGCGCGGCCATGACGTCACCCGGCAGGTTCGCCCTCATTGGCTGAACCGCCGGGGGGCGTGCCGTATCGCTCAACACGAGTCCTGCTCTCAATTCTATTGAGAGCAGGAGCAGCTCTCGCCCGAGCGCTGCGGCCCCCCCTCGCAGCGGGCCCGGCGCCATTGAGGGGAGGGCACTCATCCGTGCAGCGTGCGCCACAGCGGACGCTGTAGTAGGCAGCGGGGGCAAAGCCTTAGAAACATTAAAAAAATCTTTAAAACATTCTTTTTTTTTTTTTTTAAATGCTACAAGTATTTTCTCATAGTACAGAACTGATTTATTAAAAAAAACACACACACATGTAGGATATTGCTTGAACTGCTGCTTTAACCTTATATAGGCTTCTGTGGGGGATTGCCGCGTCAACCTTTACACAGAGCAACAATCTCAGCCCTTTGTATGACATTCTGCTTTCCAAGTTTATGGGAGAACAAGATTTGGGTCCCTTAATGGCATTTATGCGGGTTTGATTCATTCATGCTCATTTGCATGACAGATACAGTATGTCTGTTGGCCTTTTGTCAATGCTTGGGTATCATAAAATACAGGTGTGAAGGATTCTGGGTACATGCTTGCAACAGAGGCTTTCTGCTTTTTAACTTCCCAGACCCCTTTGTGGACACGCTCTTGGTGTTTCGTGCGTGCTCAGCTTATGCTCCTAATAGAGCATTATCTGCAGTAAACTGACTCTGAGCCAGATTCCTAAAAATGACAACTCAGCGATTTGCCAATGAAATAACCCCGGGGAGCCCAAGAACCATTCCTCACCTGTAAGTGGGCCATTGACCTGCTGGAGGCTGCCAAGTATCTTCTCACCAAGCAAATGAATGAGTCTCGTCACCACCTGGGTAGGGCAGAAGAGGAAGAGAAGCTGTGATTTCATTAACGCAGGAATGGGCCAAATCACCATATGGCCATTAATCAGCGGTTAATAGAATTCCAGCCTGTTATAATATAGGAAGTATTGATTTTTTTTTCTTTATGTATTTGGGTAATTGAGTTTTATCTAAATTGCCTATTACTACTGTATGCCTCCTGCAACAGCCATGTACTGTAAAAGCCCTGTTAACCCCCTCCCCCGACAGAGAGGCCTGTTTAATTAGGTTTCATTCTTTCCTCAGTTAGGTATAAGCCCCTATTGTGTATTCTATCGTATGTCTCGGGACTCATTTAGCAATCTCGTTAAACTTGTTGTGAGCTTACAATATGGAACAAGAGCAAAAGACGTTGGCCGTCAGAAATGGCCTGCGTAGAAGGCAATGCCGGGACGAAACTGGATTTTGGAGGTTTTCACAATATTCTTAATGCCGCTAATTTTTTTTAAGGAAGACCTTCAAAAGTTCCTCTATTACTCAACACGTGAAATTGAGCCCTGAGTGTTCCCCTTGTTTTCTTTACAATGCAAACCAAACTAAACACTGTAACGGTCTGACTCTGTAATGCAACTGAAGTGAGAGAGGACTCATTTGCCATTGAAGAAATGTGTTGACAGCATTAGGTTGCAGGATTGAGCCATTCCAGCTATTTTAATTAGGGATTTCCGGGCAGGGGGCTGTCACATTTTATGTTGCTGTGTGGGACTGCACCTTTAGAAAATTCTGCGGAGCGAGGAGCAACCTAGTGAGCATGGGTGCTGCTCACACCCCTGCACCCTTACACATATGTATGTGCTCGTGCAGCGTGGCTAATCACTACTGCTGCTGGAAGGCTCTGCAATACATCAAAGTGACACTTTTATGAGCCTCGTCCTTTTTCAGAAACAATTATTAATTCTACATTTCCAAAGCTGGGTCTCTGGGGGAAAAAAACCTTTTAATCTCCGACTAGTGTTATCCTAGGAGTTCTGCTACTGTGTTGCAATGACCCATTGTGCACCCTCAGTGGGGAGGGAGTGGACGTGGTGGCAGAAACACACCAGTTACGCTTTTCCGCTCAGCCCCCAATTGGTTAAATCTCAGGGGCTTGGCATCCCATCCTCACAGAGCACACAATTCACGCCAATGACTTGGCAGTCCGTGTTACAAGAGGCGATGTGACTAGCGTGATCAAGTCTTCAGCTAATTATGCAGCTTGGTTCTTGCCCTTGCTAAGTTA